>NW_027185889.1:6604094-6629824 GCF_028583685.1 Petaurus breviceps papuanus | reverse complement strand
GCAGGACCGTTAGCTCGGCTTTTCACTTTCTCTTGCTCTGCTATGTCAGTACGTCCATGGGGCATGGGAGATCTTTAAATCCCATAACCCTTACATTAGGCTTCAGCAATATGTGAACCAAGAATTAGCAGAAGTGCAGACTGGTTTTTGAAGAGGCAGGGGAACTAGAGACCAAATTGCCATTTGCTGGATTGTGGAGAAAGCAAGGGAGTTCCAGGAAAACATTTACTTCTGCTTGACTGACTACACTAAAGCTTTTGACAGTGTGAAGCTTAACATTAAAAAAACAAAACACTTTGAGATTACAGCATCTGGTCTCATTACTTTCTGGCCTATAGAGGGAGAAGAAATGGAAACAGTGTCAGATTTTATATTTTGGGGCTCAAAGGTCACATGGCGCAAAAAATGATAGCAGCCATGAAATTAAAAGATGCTTGATTATTGAAAGGAAAGGTCCATCAAATCTGGACAGCATACTAAAAAACAGACATCACCTTGCCAACAAAGGTCTGTATAGTCAAAACCATGCTTTTTTTCTATTGACAATGTGTGGACTACAAGGAAAGCTAAGCACCAAACAATCAATGCTTTCAAACCGTGGTGTTGGAAAAGACTTTTGAGAGTTTCTTGGACAGCAAGGAGATCAAATCAGTCAATTCTTAAAGAAATTAACCGTGACTATTTATTAGAAGGACAAATGCTAAAGCTTAAATACTTTGTACCCATGATGAGATGACAGGACTCCCTGGAAAAGACTAATGCTGAGAAAGATTGAAGGCAAAAGGAGAAGGGGATGGCAGGGGGTGAGATGGAAAGATAGTATCAAAGGAAGCATCATAGAGATGAGGACAGTTAAGAATAATATCTAGAATTTAATATAATTAGAATAATCTGTGTTTAGTTTTGCTAAATTATGCTTATGAGGACCAGGCATATGAATGTAAAGGTCAGTAGCATGGAGTTGAGGAAGGGAAAAGAGAGGTAAGTGAAGAGAAATTAAATGAGAAGCATAAAATTTTAAGCAAGCTCTTTTTCCAGATAGTGAGGGTATGAGTTACAATCAGAAGGAAAGGAATTACAAAGCAATACAGTTCAAGTTCTGTAACAATAGCAATCAGGCTGGAAGCACGATTTCAAAAAATTCAACCTTCAATTAATTATTTTTTTAAGTAACTTTGCTTTTCAATTTTTTAAATCTATATCACCCCTACAATGATAAGTAATAAATTCCATATCAACAAGGTTTCATTCAGGTTACATTAGAAATAGGATGTCACATGTGGCATGATGATTTCCTTGTATTATGACTTTATTCATCTTACCTTATTTTTATGGGTTGTAAAGATGAAAGAGAAGTCCTGTGATTGAGGTCTTCCATGCTCAACTAAACTTTTCTTCAGAAAGAATACATGTCCCATTGTTGATTCAGAGGAACTCAAGGAAGGCAGCCACCATGATGGGTGGATAGTCTGTGAAGAACTAAGGAAGGGCATAGATCAGGGGTGGGGAATCTGTGGCCTTGAAGCTATGTGGGGCCCTCTAGTTTCTCAAAACCTTTTGACTTCACACCACTTCACAGAACAAATCCCCTTCATAAAAGGATTTGTTCTTTAAAATAAATAGGATTTATTCTATAAAAGGATTTGGTTCTGTAAAACTTGGATTCAGTCAAAAGACTACACTTGCGGAAGTAGAGGGCTCCATGTAGTGTTTACACCACATGTCTCTGCCCCCCCCCCAGCATCTGGTGGGCAGGAATGAATAGTTTGTGATTGCATGATTTGTGGGAAAGGTTCCTTTGATTAAGTCATAGGTTCCTTAAAATGATGAGATTAAGAGACTTTAGAAACCATCTTGTTCAGGGGTTATTAATGTGGGGTTTACAGCTGCCCAAAGAGTCCATGGCAGAATTCTGAGGAGTTGTATGAACTTGCCTGGGAAAAATAACTTTATTTTTACCAAACTATAACTCTAATTTGGGATTCTTTTCAGTTATGGATAGAGTCAACAAACACCATTCTGACAAGGGTGGCCATAAGCTACACCATACCTCAAAAGGCACCCATGTTAAAACAACAACAGCAAGAAGTAGAGAACTTTAGATCTAATTGAATTGTCTCATTTTTTTCAGTGAGGAAATTGAGGACCAGGGAGTTTAAGTGACTTGCATCAAAATTTGAACTCAGTTCCCATGACTCTAAATTAATTACCTTTTCCACTGGAAGATTTTGTTACAGTATCACTTGTAGCAACAGCAACAAGCTATTGGGATCAAAATTGACTTTGGTGTTCATTGATTGAATTTAGTAACTTCCTTCATTTCTTCAAGACTTAATGTTGTCTTTAGGGCAGTTGCAGACTACTTTGAGGACTCTATAGGTACTAGTTGAGAGTAGTTGCTTGTAATGGAAATACAAATTTAAAGGTCTTCCCTGCCCCTAGGCCCTTTGATAGGCTTAAGGGACTCTGAGAACCTTCCTTGATTTGAAAATATACTCCGCCCCCTAATAGGCTGAATGTGGTCACATGGAGCCTGTGGGAGAAGACTTAGTTTTCAGGAATGCCCACACCTTGATGCTGTGTGATTGGGCAGTCAGTCAAGAGTGGGTCAAGTATACATTCTCTGACCCAGGAGAAGGCTATATAATCCCTGATGTGAGAATTTGCTTTGGGGCTCACTTTGAGAAGTGTTGTGTTATTTGACCAGATGAGACTCTGGGCAGCTGTTGTTGAGAGTCCCCCTGGCTTTGAAAAACCCAGATGTTGATCCTTCCTCCTCTAGTAATTGTGATTTGGTATGGATGTAATGGTTGGACAGTTTGGAAGCCAAGTTAGGGTTCCTGTGGTGACTGGCTGTGGCAGCAGAGGCAGCAGCAGTAGGGAGGTGGAGGCAGAGGTGTGAACCCATTTTTTTTTTTTTTTGAGCCAGCCAGAATTTCTGCTAAGGACTGCCAGGGACCAGAACTGCAGGGGGCTGGAAATGCTGGGAGCATGCTTCCTGGATGCTAAGCAGCTGCTGTGAGTGGGGAGAGGAGGACCTTTGCCTGAGGTAGCCTGTTCTGTTTTAAAGGTTTGAGAATGTGGGTGTTTACTACATTAACTACCTGTGCCAACTTCATAACTACTCTGATGGCTTTGAGTTTATGGTTTGGGGACTCAGTTATTTGGTATTTTAATAAATGTTCTAGCTTTATCCCCCATATAGAGAGCCTGGTATATTATGTGATTAATAACCACATCAGCATATTTATAATTGCCATAGGCATTGTGAATATTGCATTGTTGATACAACGCTGAACTTGGCTAAACTGTGCCTTGGATGACAAGCATATCATCTATTTCTGGGCCCATAATTGAAGCCTTAAAAAGTCTAGCTCCTTACAAGAGGACTTGTGATCTGCTAGCATAACCCTCAAGAACCATGGGTCATTTCCATAATACAGCCAAGTATTGAAGGACTTTCTGAAGCAGCTGGTGGTACAATGGTGCTGGAGCATTAGACTTGAAGTCCAGGAGTCTTTAGTTCAAGGCTGAACTCAGAGTTATCAGCTGTGTGATTCTGGGCAAGTCATATAAGCTCTATTTGGTTAAATTTCCTCAACTATGAAATGGGCATAATTATATTTATCACCTATCTTGTAGGGTTGTTGTGAGGATTATGAGATGATATTTGTAAAAACACTTAGCACAATGCCTGGTATATAGTAGATGTGGATGGTTGGAATAATCCATGTCAATGAACCTTCCCACTTGGCTGTAGTAATCACAGAACTCAATATTATGATTTTTGGTTATTTTATTTTGTAATTACATTTGTTTTAGGAATTTCATGATAAGGATAGTACCTCTACAAAGCAGATCAAATATAAGTATTCTATAATTTAGTGTTAAAAATATTTCCTTGGGCATTGGGAATTTGACTTTAAAGGTGGTAGGGAACCATTAGGAGGTGGAATGAACAGACATATATTTTAGCAGTCATTAAAAAAATAAAAGATTTATTAATGTCTTTTGTTTTAACACTGCAAACATTTAAAGATTATTCTCACTCTGGGAATGGTCTTTGGTAACAAAGCAAAACTAATAACAATATTGACCTTATATGAAAGTCCATACAGAATTCCACATCTCCATTTAAATTTTTTTAATTACCTACTTTTTAATTATAAGAATTACTTTTCTCATTCAAACTTCTCCCCTAAAAAAAAGAAGAAAAAATCCCTTGGAACAAATATGTATAGTCAAGAAAAAATGCTTCCTCCTTGACTACATATAAAAAAAATAGTATCTTGTTTACCCTAAAATCTACCACTTTTTGTCAGGATATAGATAGTTTGTCTCTCTACTGTTCTGTCTGAAATTGTGAATGATGGTCACTATACTGAATATACTTCTTACAGCTTTCAAAGTTGGAAATTATCCACAAGAGTTCACTGAATACCGTGCCCTTTGATCTGGCTACACCTTTGCCAATCCCAAATACTAAAGAGATCAAAGGAATAGGAAAATATCACTTATGTAGAAAAATCTGTATAGCATCCCTTTTTGTGGTGGGAAATAAAAGCTGAAAGCAAAAGGGATGTCCATCAGTTGGTAAATGGCTGCATAAGCTGTGGTATATGAATGTGGTATAATTGTTTCGTGGTGTAAGCAATGAGGAACTCAATGATTTCAAAAAGATATGGAAGGATTCATATGAACTGATGCAGAGTAAAGTGAGAATACCATAATAGTAATATTATCAAAATGAAGTTTTTTTCTAGATTTTTTAAATAAGTGAAGAATGAGATGAATAGAAGGAGAAGAATGCATGTAATAAAGACAATTTTGAAAGCACTAACATTTTTGTCAACTGTGTGGAGAATGGATTAGAGGAGAAATTAGAAGCAAGGAGGTCAATTAGGAGACTATTGCAATAGTTTAGATGGCAGGGGGTGAGAGCTTTGACTAAAAGAAGGGCCATGTAAGAGAGATGTGGAAATAGAATGGACAAAATTTGATAATTGATCAGTTAGTGGGGAATGTGAAAGAATGAAATGTTATGGATGACTCTGAGGTTGTAAATCTTGGTGACTGAGATTAGGCATAATTCTCATCTTCATGATGTAAATAACCCAGAAGATGGATAAACCAAATGGAAATCATTGCATTGTGATTGGTATATAGGAGTGATCAAAAGGTATAGACAAGTCTAAGTTTTGAAGCATAAAATAATTGGTCTTGTCACATGAAGCAGACAGGGATAGGGAAACTATGGCCTCAAGGTCACATGTGGCCTTCTAGGTCCTCAGGTGCAGCCCTTTGAATCCAAACATCACAGCTATGAAGAGCCACACTTGAAGACCTAGAGGGCCACAAGTGACCTTGAGGCCACAGGTTGCCCCACCCCTGGGGCTAGTAGGAGAGGTGGAAGTTAATTGTCCCATCACTACTAGCTTCTATTTGTATAGTACATCTATGCCCAGTTCTTATTCTCCTGTATCACTGACCCTGTTCACATTGTGCACTCCTGTGGTTTGCAATTCTAGGGTTAGGACAATTGTCAGGGAAGTTTTATGTCACTAGAAATGAGGACTGGGAAAACACACCAATATGCCTCTTTTTTCTCATCTGTCAAATGAGGGGCCTGGACAAGATGACCTTTAAGTTCCCTTCCAAAGCCAGAGCTCTGATACTATAATCTCATGTTGTTCAAAAGGGAGAGGTAATGTGGGATGGATTAGAAGTTGTACCACCATGGTTCAATTCAACAATTTAATTAGCTTTAATTAAGCATCTGTTATATGTTGGCTAAAGTGTTGGGTGCTAGGCTGTTGTTTTAGTCTTGATATGATTTCATCTCTTGAGAGATCTAATAAGCAACTATTCTTCAACCTAGAGTCTTAGTGAGTGGCCTGGGAGCACCGAGGGGGTAAATAATTTACCCAGGGTCTGCCAGATGATAATACGTCAAAGAGAGGAATCAATCCTAGGTCTTCCTGATCCAGAGGTCAACTGTTTTCTCTCTGTGCTATACTATTCCTCACTATGTAATATTTCTTTTTTTTTTTTTTTAAAGCAATCAGGGTTAAGTAACTTGCTCAAGGTTACACGGCCAGTTACTTCTGGGTTTGGTGCTGAGTGTCTGAGCCTGGGATTCCATCTCCAGGTCATCCTGACACTGGAGCCGGTGCTCTTACTCGCTGAACCACCTGGCTGCCCCTAAGCAATTGGGGTTAAGTAACTTGCTCAAGGTTACAAGGCCAGGTGTTTCTGGGTGGGTGCTAAGTGTATGAGCCTGGGATTCGATCTCCAGGTCATCCTGACACTGGAGCCAGTGCTCTTACTCGCTGTGCTACATGGCCACCCCACTATATAATATTTCTATTAAAAAAATACCATGCATTTTACCTAATAGAAAAAGAACTGAAATGTATTAAATAAGTAATATTAATTAAAAACTATTAGATTTGATGGCATCTATTTATTTGCTCTCATTTGGGGAAGAATTGCTTTAATCTTAAGTGACATTTTTAATTCTTTCTAGAATTAGGCAGGGTGAAGATGCTAAATGAATACAGATCAAATAAGACTATATACTGTATTGTTTGTAATGAATGAAAAGGCTGATCAGTAATGAAATTTGTAAAAGGTAGACTGGTTCCTCATTTTGGTGACTATAGGGGTCACTGATTTGGAGAATATGTTATTCCCTTAATGAGATTCTGTCTCCCTATTGGGACAGGTGGATAGCTCTGTGGAATGGGGCCCTCTCTTTTATCATATATTTTAAATCCTCTTTTCAATCCATAACAAAAATAAAAAGTACATAGTCTGGACCATACTATCTCCTATGCTTTTCATTGCATGCACTTCACTACTTAAGGAGAATTTTCTGGGAAGAAAACAGTGCTTTCTGGAAACACTTGTGTAATACAATACATCAATAGCATTTAACAATTGCTTTGGCCAAAAAATGTCTGGACCTTGCACACAATGTCCTTTTTTCCCAGAGATGCATATTTCAGCTCTGCCTAGAGATACCAGATGGTTGGGTGGTTATTCAGGATGCTAATTAGGCTGTTGCATTTTTCAGCTAACCTTAGGTAGATACAGTCCTTTGAGGGATGATTACCACCATGCCATTTAAAAAAAAAAAACACAACCCGGTAATGAACCCTTTATAAACAATAAAACCATGATTAACTTTAGTATAATGAAGCAAGCACACTATACCAGCAAGACAGTAATTAAATGCACTGTGACATTTTAAAAGAGTGATTTACATGTTTTAACAGAATTGGAGAGCTACTATAATGTCCTTTCAATGGAATTTAGAAGTATTTTTTCAGAGATTCATTGAAAACTCTATAATATGGTGATGTACTAGAAAACCCCACTGCAAGGAAGTTTCTCCAGGGGGTTAAAAAAAATGGTATAGAATGAGCCAGTCATCTTGAATAAAACATCCCCAGCTGCAGGGAAAGAAGGAAGCAAATTCTCTTTGGTAGGATGTGTTAAGTAAGAACCATGATTAAATCCATGAATAGATAATGACATACTCTACAAAGGGGGTATTTATTATTAAATTTCTAGTATGTACCTTCTAGAAAAGGAACCTTAGAAATACAAATCCTGTTTGCATTCAGAGACTGATCATTTCATAATATCTTAATGAAAGAAGGTTTAATCATCCGTTTTTCATGTCTATGGGAACTTCAGAGAGAGAAATTCCATCCATGTGGAAATCCAATCCATTGTCATACACCCATGACGATGACAAATAGATTTGTTAAACATGCGTATTTGGGTGTCTCCCGAATTGGAATGAAATTATTAGACCTGCCTGCAGGTTTGATCCCTGTGTTCCATGGTAACTGAAAAAAAGGGGAGAACAAATTTGACAATCAGCCTCGGCTTTAAGGTCTGAATCATTGCTAACTTTGGCAATATACAAAAATGTCTTTTTATTGCGGCACATAATCTATCATTCCAGTTGGCTGCTTATACAGAGCAGGTCTTTGCGGCCCCTGCCCTATGGCCTACATACCTCGAAGTGACTAAAAAGATGTGTTTTTCAATGTATTTTTAAAAGCTGCTTCACAAAGACACAAATATGAGTGATATTGAAGCATATTTGATAAAGGGCTAGCACTGAAGTCAAGAAAGCCTGGGATTAAGTCTCACTTCTTACATATACTAGCTATGTGACCCTGGGAGAAATATTTTTCCTTTCTAAGCTATACTGTCTTAAGCTTACCAGGTAGTGCAGTGAGTAAGAGCACCAGCCCCAGAGTTGGAATGACCTGGGATCAAATCCAGGCTCAGACACTTAGCACCCACACAGAAACACCTGGCTGTGTAACCTTGAGCAAATTACTTAAGCCCAATTGCTTTAAAAAAAAAAAAGGTAAGCTAACCATCTTAAAACAGAGAAGGTGCCAACTGGAATTGGCAAAGGGGCAGTGGAGTGTTGGTAAAAGTTTAACAACTGATTCTCTTGGGAAAAAAAAATATGCCACACATTTTAAGTTCATTGTATCTAACTCTTCATGACCCCATTTGGGGTTTTCTTGTTTTCTTTCTTGGGGAATTACATGCCATTTCCTTCTCCATCTCATTTTACAGATGAGGAAACTGAGGCAAACAAGGTTAAGTGACTTGGCCAGGATCACAAAGATAGTTAAGTGTCTGAGGTCAGAGTTCAACTCATGCCTTCCTGACGCTCAATCCGCTGGGCCTCCTAGCTTTAAGTTGAATCTGCATTATTTATCTTTTCTCCTTAACTTCCTAAATAATCAATAATTAGTTTCTAGATAATCAAAATAACAATAAAGCCATCATCCATTTATGGTGTTTGCCAATGTCTGAAATGCAGATGCTCCTACTGAAAATTTAACGATTAGTTCTTTCTCTAGAACTAGTTGGAGATGACTCCAGCAGAATTCTGTGAGGGAGTTACCTTATCCAGAGAATTCCCTCTACTAATTAAATCATGGGTCAAGTCCTTATCCCCTTAAAACATATATAAAGTATATATATATACTTTAATTTTATTTATTTTTAACATTCTTTTTGTTTTTAATTTTGAACTCTCTTCTTGCATCTCCCACACCCACTTATTTTTTCTTTTAAAGTGATTGGGTTTAAGTAACTTGCACAATGTTACATGGCCAGTTATTTCTGGGTGTGGTGCTAAGTATCTGAGCCTGGATTCTATCCCAGGTCATCCCAACTCTGGGGCTGGTGCTCTTACTTGCTGAGCCACCTGGCGACCCCTAAGTAATTGGGGTTAAGTAAGTTGCTCAAGGTTACATGGCCACGTGTTTCTGGGTGGGTGCTAAGTGTCTGAGCCCAGATTCAATCCCAGCTCATCCTGACTCTGGGGCCAGTACTCTTACTCGCTGTGCTACCTGGCCGCCCCCCTCCACACACCCACTTATTGAGAAGGCAAGCAATATGGAATCAGTTATATATGTGAAATCATAAAACATGTAATTAAAATAATCTATTTTTATAACATAATTCTAGATAGCATTTCTCTACACTGACATCATTGCAGATCTATATTATTTTACTAGGTTAATTGAAAATGAGACATAGAATTTTATTTAGTTTCATTTCATTCAATAATTCAAGTCAGCTTGTAATTCAGCAAACACTTATTTACTGTCTAATATGTGCAAGACAATGCCAGAAGCTAGGAATATGAAGACAAAAGTGAAAAGCAGTCCCTGCTTTTAAGAGTGCTGCATTTCACTTTCCAGACAAAGGACACCTTCCATCTGAGCAGTTACATTGAAATGGGAGAAATGGAATTCTGCCTTCAAATGTGAGGCAGAAGGTAGACTCAATTTTGTGGGGACAGAAAGAGCATGAAATACATTAGGGAAGGAAAGTTTGGAATTTTATCCTAGAGCAAATAGGAATCCACTAGAAAATCTTTTGAGTATGAAAGTGGCATGATCAGGGCTCACTGTGTACAATGTGATATGAAGTTAGTAAAGTCCATAAGTCAGTCTGTTCAGCTACTTTTAAAGGGGGATAGAACTAGATTTGTCTGGGTTTTATATATGTAGGTTTCTTTTCTGCCTTGTGACAAACTTATTAGGAAAAGCATGTTTGAGGGGCAGCATGAAGTAGTGGATGGAGAGCCAGCCTTAGAGTCAGTGAGACCTGGGTTCAAGTCCTGCTTCTGATACATATTTGGCAGGCTGATCCTGAGAAAACCACTTAAATTCTCAGTGTCACAAGTAACTCCTTAAAGCCATAAATTTAACAGAAAATTCCAATCTGCATCAGAAGAGTTTTTTTCCTCACAGGGAGTTTAAGAAAGGTTATTTTTTTTTTTCATTTTTAATGTTTTATTTTGGCTAATTTTCCCATTCATTTGCATATGACTAGGAGTTCAAAGTACTGATGACAAAATTTGTCAGTTTTCAGATCTTCAACAAAGTTCATGTTTATAGGACCTGGATATAATCATTATATATTTTCATTTACTGATTTATTTCTGTACCTATGTAGCGGCAAGCACCCCAGTGATCCCCAGGGTGTCTGCCAACACAGGTTCTTGGATCTGCTTTGTTAAAGGAAAGCAACTCAAAATGGGTTAACAAGCTTACTTTTATCAGTCAAATATATATCATTCACCTAGTTCAGGGGAAAAAAGTCAGCACCCTGAACTTCAGAATATACAGACAGAATTATCAAGACAGAGAAACAGATCAAGTAGACAGATTTCCAAACTCTCCCTCCAACCATTACATCCATACCAAATCAACATCTGGGTTTCAAAGCCGGGGGCTCTCAATAATGGCTTCCCAGAGTTTTATCCGATCAAATCACAGAACACTTCTCAAAGTAAGCCCCAAAACAAAGCTACACATCAGGGGTTATATAGCCTTCTCCTGGCTCAGAGAATGTAACAACCTTATTGACTCACTGGCCAATCAAGAAGTATCTACTGAAAAACAAGCCTCCCACCCCAGGCTCCAGGTGCACTTTAGCCTAGGGGCAGGAAAGATCTTTAAATTTGCATTTCCATTACAACCTATCCTTTTATTTTAACTACTGCAAAGAATCTTTGTGCATGAATCTTTTGCTTAAATGCTCAAGATCTTGTCAATAGTTGCCAATTGTGCATTATGCTTATGATATTCTTTTTGTTGTCATTAGTCCTTCATTTTCTAAGAAGACTCATGACTGTAATACTGAACAGCACTTTCTAAACCCAGATACCTGCCTCACCCCCTAACTCCTACCCCTTTTTGTTTATTCTTAGGCTCTAAAGGAACAGAAACTGGGGGTCACAACTAGGACACAAGCACTGGAAAGAAACTGAAAATGACAATATTGTGTTTGTTTTATGTCTCCCTCTCTATTTTGTCTCTGTCTCTCCCTCTTTCTGAGAAGCTATCTCTGTCTCTGTCTCTCCTCTCAAGAGCTTAAGAAATTGCATATTCATTTGTATCATAGGACCACCACAGCATTCTTTTGCTTTCAGTTCATTGTGATAACTCTACTTTTTTTTCTTCAGTACTGAATTCAGCTCCTGACACAGCATTTTACAAAGATATTGATTAGTTGGAGGGTGCTGATAAGACAAGGACTGGAAAAGGCTTGATCTATGCCAGGGGTGTCAAATTTCAATACAAACTCAACCACACATAAGGATCCCCTTGGGATACACATTGACTTAGCTTTAAAATGTTACTTATATTTTATTGTATTTTTATTTTTGTTAAATATTTCCCACTTGTATATTTTAAATTTTTATTTTATTTTCAATTCAAGGAAGAAAACCAGCATTTCCATAAAATACAATAAAAAAAAGATGATTACATGTGAGACTGAAAATCTACTGGGTACAACTTGATATTCCTTCCAAATATACAACAAAGTTATCATGTAAATTTCTTCCCCCCCCCTTTTTTTCTTCCTTCTTCCATTCCTCCCAGCAATCATGGCTACCATTAGACAAATAGATACATCTATCTATCCATCTATCTATCTATGTGTATGTATAGGTGCACATGTATATATTTATACACATTTGCATGTGTATGTGTACATGCACACATACATACATGCATATATATATGTGAATAATAGTAGCATCTCATTCCCTAGATTATTGTGAAAATAAAATATACACATACTTTAATATATGTATATTAGGTATTTATCCATGTATGATACATGGTATATCCATACATTTATCCATAAATGATACGTGTAAGTATATAATAATATTGACACACATATGTATAGATAGGATAGACAGGTATAATTCACTATATTTATCTTCCTTTATAATCCTACATATTTTATTTTATGCATTTAAAATAGTTTTCTAAGGAGATCTAAAGGTATTAAGAAACCACCAAAGGAAGGCTTCTCTGGCACAAAACAAGCTTAGAGAGTTAATGGGCCCCTAATAATTGTTTAAGAAGTATTTGTTCATTGACTGTTGACAAAAGTTATTGACTCATTCCCTCTCTTATTTTACCCCAGAAAATTAGTTTCTTAAAAACCTTGCCAAGAAAAAGTACCTTATTTATAGTATTTTTAAATTAATCATTATGGTCATTTGGCTGATTTAATTTTAGTTTTAATTTGCATTTTAGTTGTTCAGTTGTTTTTCCACAAATTGAGACAAACATGGCAAACTTGTCTAGGGTCACAGCTATGTCAGTGGTTGTGGTGTTCAGTCACTTGAGGCATCTCCAACTTTTTTGACCCCATTTGAGATGTTCTCATCAAAGATACTAGAGTGGTTTGCCATTTTCTTCTCCAGCTCATTTAACAGATGAGGAAACTGAGGCAAACAGGGTTAAGTGACTTGTTTAGGGTCACCCACCTAGACAATGTCTTCAACCAGATTTGAACCCAGGAAGATGATTCTTCCTGGCTTTAGACATGGCATTCTATTGATTGCACCCCACAGCTGACTAATTTGTATTTTAGGCAAACTCCAATTTCACATTCCTCTGATGAAAAACTTCCCTCATATTGCCCTTTATTAGAAATATGTTGAAGCTCTCTCAAGCCTACTATGGAGCTGATTGTTTTACTTTTCTATTATCTACAACTTTACTTCTTCAAAGGCTATAACAGTCCATGAATGAGAGTCATACAGTTTCACCAAAAGAACATTGGGAGTCCCATGGTATGAGTTTGAATCATGATTCTGCTTCTTTCTGTGTGACATTGAATATGTCCCTTAAAATCACTGGGCCTCATTTTCCTTATCTATAAAGAGGGTTTACTTATGTGGTTAGTTAGGTTGCCTCTAGCTTTAGTTCTGTGATACTGTGGCTCTTAGGTAATCATAGCATAGGCATGGCAATGTCTCATTGAAGGAGAGTCATCAAGGTGACTTTTGAATCAAATGCTAAGAATGGTACTTCCTGATTCCATGGATGTCTTCCCAGAAATTGACTCATAAATAGAATTGTAGAAAATTAAATTCAGAATTTCAATGGATTAGGAGAGCTAATCATTTATAGAAACCCTGGATAAATTTTTCTGTTAAATAACAGGCCTTTGTAATACAAACATTTACCGACTGATTTATTTTGCTATAGGTTTAAAGAATCACTCAGATGGGGGATAGGAACTGGACCTGTGATTTCAACAGCATAGAGAACTCCCAATGAGGAAATTTCCTCTACCAGGCAGCTGGTGGTACAGTAAATACAGCTCTGGTACTGGAATGAGGAAGACCCAAGGACAAATTTAGTCTCAAATACTTAATAGCGATGTGATTCTGGGCACATTACTTAACATGTATTCCTCAATTTCCTAATGTGTATAATAGGAATAATAATAAATTCCAAGGTTGTTATAATAATTAAGATAATATTTGTAAAGTACCAAGCACAGTGCCTGGCACTTAGTATGATCTTTAATTATTTTGTCTTAATTACACGTATAGACAATTTTTGACTTTTTTTTTTATTTTGAGTTCTAAATTCTCTCCCTCCCTTCTGCCTTCTTCCAGAAGGCAATCTATTTGCTATAATAGGTTAAGTATGTGCAGTCATGTAAAATATATTCTCTTATTAGCCATACCACAAAGAAAATAGACAAAAAAAGCCAAATACACACACACACACACACACACACACGTGTGTGTGTGTGTGTGTATTTACAAATGCTTATTTTCTTCCCTGTTCTTCTACCAATGCAGATCATCACTTGCTCTGCCTAATGTCAGAAAGATTCATCTTTGTGAGTTCAAATCCAGTTTCAGGTGCTTACTAGCTGTGTGACCTTGGGCAAGTCACTTAACCTTGCTTGCTTCAGTTTCCTCATCTGTAAAATTAGCTGGAGAAGGAAATGCCAAATGACTACATTGTCTTTGCCAAGAAAACCCCAAATGGGGTCACAAAGACTGAGACACAAATGAAAAATGACTAAACAACTAGAAACTGTTAATATTGTCTGGTTATTAAGAGACCTAAAACTAGAGAGGGGTTTTTGTTTTTTGTTTTGTTTTTTTTTTTTTTGCCTCAAAGCAGAAGGGTTATCCCACAATTGCCCTGCTTGAGGCAGCTTTCCATTTTCCATGGCAGTGTTTGCTACAATGCAGCTCAGCTTTATCAGAACCCACAGGAAAAACCTGTGCCTTGGCTGCCCCCAGATTCCACCATCTGAATGAAGGAGATTTGATTATCTCAGCAGGGTTCCTCACTCTTCACTATAAATGGATCAGAACAGCTGCTTCTCCTCTCCGAATGAGTGAGGATGTGACCCAACCTGCCAAGGGACACCAAGAATCCTGATTCAACAAAATAAATTCTCTGGGATCATGCTCCCAGCAAACTTTCCTAACCCACAGTGGTGGCAGGGCTCCTGGCAAGTTTCTATTTAACAAATAGCATAGTGACCCTCACACACTAAACTGTGAGTGCTAATTAATTTCTTTCAATAAACAACTTGCTAAAATCAGCTCTAAATCTCAGAACCTATGAGTAATGAAAAGAAATCTGGCTTTGGAATTAGAAAAGCTAGGTCCAAATGCTACCTCTGATAAGGTCTGTGTGATTTGGGCAAATAACTAACTCTTCATAACCACATATTCCTCAGGTACAAAATGATAGGATTGGTCTCTGGTCCCTGGGGGCTCATCCCAGGTCTACAGCTATGATCCAAGCAGAAGAAATTTTAAAAATTTACAAAGATACACTTTTATAAGTTTCACATAGGAATTCTTTTTCAAAAGTCAATCTTTTGAGCCTCCATGCTCATGTTATCACTAATAGATTCCCATCACATGCAACATGTTGATAGTATAATAAAACATGACCCTGAAATTTTCAAGCTGAAAAACTAAACTCTCAACATCTATTTATGATTATAGATTTAGAGTTGAAAGTGATCTGAGAGGTCATCAAGTCAGCCCTCTTATTTAATAGATAATTGAGTTACAAAAAAAAGAATTGACTTTCCCAGGGTCCCACAACTTTTAATAATTAAGGAAACAAGTGTTTATGAAGCACTTTGCATATCCCAGACACCCAGTGTTTTACAGACAGTAGCTCATTTTATCCTCTGAAAATCTTTGAGAGATAGGTACTATCATTATCCCCATTTTACAGTTTGAGAAAACTAAGGCAGATAGAGGTGAATTATCTTCTCCAGGGTCATTTAACTAGAAACGTCTAAGGTTAGATCTTAACTCAATTCTTCCTTATTCTGGGTCCAGTTCTCCATCTACTACATTGCTTAGCTGCCTCTGTAGCTCTAGGTGTGTCTGAAGTCATGCGTTCCTTACGCCAAGTCTAATGTCCTATCCCCTAAGCTTTCCATTTGACTAAATAGATTTATCTGTAGAAAATATTGTGACTACCTCTGCCATTAAAATAGATATCTAAAATTTTAAAGTTTAGTAAGAAGCCTTCATATAAAGTCACCAAAAGTCTCAGACAACAGAAATAGTCATAAGCAGGGATTTATTTATGTGGAATTGGCATTGTCTGTGGATCCTCTAGAGAATTTACACTTTGACTATTACAGCCCTCCCCATGCTCCTACTAGTTGTCTGTCCATCCATTTTTCTGTTTCCTTTGTTCCAAAAACCCTCTGCCTTGTTGCAAAATCCTTAGAAATTCACTTATTTCTGGCAGACTCCCTGTGCACAGGGGGAGAGCACCTGGTCATGCAGAGGTAAAAAAGCAACGGAGTATAAAAGCAAGCACCCCAGCATCCCCAGGGTGGCTGCCAACATAGGTTCCTAGATCTGCTTTTCTAAAGGAAAGCAACTCAAAATAGGTTAACAATCTTGCTTTAATCAATCAAATATATCATTTACTTAGTTCAGGGGAAAAAGTCAATACCCCGAACTTCAGAGTATACAGAGGTTACAAGCAGACAACAAATATAGAGAAACATATCAGCAGACAGGCCTCCAACTATCTGACCATTATATCTATAACTAGTCAGTTACCAGAGAGGGAAGCATCAACATCTGGGTTTTCAAAGCCAGGGGGCTCTCAACAGCTGCCCAGTCTTGTCTGGTCAAATCACACAACACTTCTCAAAGTGAGCCCCAGAACAAAATCTCACATCAGAGTATATATAGCCTTCTCCTAGCTCAGAGAATGTTACAACCCTCTTGACTCACTGCCCAATCACACAGCATCAAGGTGTGAGCATTCCTGAAAACCAAGCCTCCCACCACAGGCTCCAGGTGCACTTAAGCCTATCAAAGAGCCTAGGAGCAGGGAAGATCTTAAATTGCCATTCCCGTAACATGGAGGAAAGGATGAAGAGAGTCAAATACAATATGGTGGTTTTTTTTGTTTTCACTGTTTTAATTCAATAAGTCTTTTGTTCATCAATTTTGTGAATTCATCTATGGATGTTTTAGCAAAAATGATGGTAACTCACAGCTGTTGATTTGTTTTCCTAAATACAAAGCCAAAACAGTCCAAAATGTTTTTGTTTTTCTTTGTGGGTATGCTCAAGGTATGGTAAATACTTTGTGCCATCCTACACTTCCTCCCAAAGAGTTTTTATGGTGTGTGTTTTCTAGAGCCATTTCCAGCTGAAGGGCCATAGAATCATGACATTAGATTCTAGAAGATTCTAATGAGGCTTGAAATGATTTATTATTTACTCAGAAAAATCAAAAGGAATTATAAGCATATCCTCATTGTTCACTGGCAACTGACTAACAATAACAGCCAGATAAGGGGCTAAAGGAGAATCAGACAGACAGAGTAAATAGATGCTGGTCTCAGCATCCAGGTGACTTGGGTTCAGATCCCACCACTGACACATACCACCTGTGTGTTCCTGGGTCATTCACTTAGCCTCGCCTTATACCAGTCAAGTATCTAAGGTTATCAATTTCCTAACAGAAATGCTGATCTAATACTAGTACAGGTATATTCACTGGGGGCACCCTACAATGATGTGCTCAAATGAGATTATCACATGTGATAATAATTGCAAAACACTTAGCCTAGTGCTTGGCATAGAGTAAACATTAAATACTTTTAAATTATCATTATGGTCTTCATCATTATGATTATATAATACAGATCCAGACAGAAGGGAAAGAGTATCTATCATTTATCTTGGGTGTGGTATGGAATGGAAAATAGACTGTTCTTAAGAGTTCAAGAATGAGGCACTTAGAATCACAACTTAAGTATTAGGAAGGAGTTTAGGGGTCATTTGATTCATCTCTTCCTTCCCTAGCCCTTTGTCATATTATCACAAGCCTCATTAACTTTAATTATTGTCCCTCTTGCTCTCACTGTCCTGATTATTGTTTTGGGTTCTCCAAATATGAACTCCCTGCTGTAGAGTAAAAACAAATATTACCCCCACTATGGGGTCAGAGGACAGAGGACCAAGAGACAGTAGAAATCAGAGGATTTATGTGCCAGTACTGAAGTACATTCCCCTGGATCACAAGTAACTTTGAGTCCAAGGAGAATGGGGTCATAGTACACTGTGGGATAGAGAAATGGGCTGAAAGACCTGAGTTCACATCTGGCCTCAGGAACTTCATAAATATGTGACCTTCACTTTCTTCCCCTCAGGTTCCTCTACTGTAAAATGGAGATAATAACAGCATCTACCTGGAAGGATGTTGTAAAGATCACATGCCATAATACTTTTAATCACTTAGTACAGTTTCTAGCATGTAGTAAGCACTATATAAATGTGTATTCCCTTTCCTTCCTCTGCCAAGGCTTGTCCTTTTTCCACTATCCCTCATTAGCACCCTATTGTAGTATTTTATACTTACCTCTCAAGACTTCATGGAAACTAAATCAAATTCAAGAATTTTTTTCCAAATACTTGTAGTATATAATGTATTCTCCTAGAGATTGCCTAGATGGATTCACTGACTGCAAGCTGGGGAGATTCCTGAAATCATCAAAATATATCTAGATCACTTGAGGACCATATACTTAATTGAAGTTAGTAATATTGCAACATGTCTTCCATTAATCACCTCTCCATCTTCACTGTTGCCCTCTGAGCTCAGATCTCCATATTTTTTTTAAAAGAAATCGGGGTTAAGTAACTTGCTCAAGGTTACACAGCCAGTTATTTCTGGGTGTGGTGCTGAGTATCTGAGCCCGGATTTGATCCAGGTCATCCCGACACTGGAGCCGGTGCTCTTACTCACTGAGCCACCTGGCCACCCCTAAGCAATTTGGGTTAAGTAACTTGCTCAAGGTTACATAGCCGGGTGTTTCTGGGTGGGTGCTAAGTGTCTGAGCCCGGGATTCGATCTCCAGGTCATTCCAACACTGGAGCCGGTGCTCTTACTCTCTGTGCTACCTGGCCAACCCAGATCTCCATATTTTAATAACTACAATAATCTTCTCCTTGATCTCTCCTCCTCCAAGCTTCCCCTCAACAATGTTCCAGAAAAATCATGGGGAGATGTTGGTTGGTTTTTATGTCTCCTAGAAGCTTCTGATTGCATCACTTCCATTCCTTAATGACTGCCTCTCAAATAGAGGCCAAGTTACTCATCCTGGCATGAAAGATCTTTAGCAGCCTAGTTCTAGATGAACTTTCTAACCTTATTTTTGTATTCTCTTTCACATATATTATGATCTGGCTTTTTCTTAATCTATCCAGATGGATGGAACTAATTTGACTCAAATGTTCCTAGAGATCAAGATTTCCTATGTTTGCTGCATTCCAATTATATATAGATGGTAAGGAGCTTGAAAGCAGGGACCATGCCCCCTTTCTCTGAATCCCTCATCTACATTCACAATTACCTTCTCCTTCCCCTCCCTTCTCCCTCATATTTGTGTGAATATGTATCCAAACATACACACATATATACATACATATATTGTGTGTGTCTGTGTGTGGTAGATCATGGGCAGCTAGGTGGTAGAGTGAATAGAGTGCCAGTCTGAAATTAGAAGACTCATCTTCCTCAATTTTAGTCTGGCCTCAGACTTACTAGCTATATGACCCTGGGCAAGTCACTTCACCCAGTTTGTCTCAGTTTCCTCATCTATCAAACAAACCAGAGAAGGAAATTATATATCTGTGTGTTTGTGTGTGTGTGTGTGTATACACACACACACACTGTGTAAATATATACATATATGTGTGTATGTATAATATACATATATATAATAGCAATACTTTTCCTTGTTGAGTATTTCTACTGCAATTTTTGTTGCCTTTTGCTCATTTAAATATATTGATGTTATTTCTGATATATTCATATAGCTATATCACCAAGTTCTTAACTATCACCTTTACTCTTTCCTATTATAACAGAAACATGTACATACATACATGCGTACATACACACATATTTTGAAAATATATCAACATATTGACCATGTCTGACAATGCATATTTTTATGCTTTATCTAAAATCTTTATCTAAAATCCATTACCATTCTACCAAGAGTGTGCAGGTATGTTTAATTTCTCTATGGAAGTTAATATTATTTGCAACTTTGATCAGAGTTCTAGGGTCTTTTAGTTGTTTTTCTTCATATTGTTTTTGCATCACATAAATTGTTCTGATTTTGATGCTTTCACTGTGCATCAAAGTTAAATCTTATCTGTTCTTTAAGAACCTGCTCTCACAGAATCAGAATTTTCAAACTGAAAGAGACATCAATGACCATTTAACCCCATGTTTATTATCTGTACCCACATATAAAACACACACACATGCATACACATATAGGTATACACATGATACAATATACATACAATACACATACATGTGTATATGCATATGCACGTGTACACATGTATGCACACATATCATTCCTACATGTACATACACACATATATGGAACCATTGCTATAATTTACTAAACATATGTTCATCCAGTCCCTACCTGAAGACCTTCAAGGATGGACACACCTGTTCCTTCTCAAGGAACATCTATTTCTGAATAGATTCTTAGGATCAAGAATCTCAATTCTTAATAAAAATGCCAAGACAAGCATCTCAAATGTCAGCTTATCATAAACTATATCTGATTCTATTACATGAGAGATATCAGAAGTGATCTCTCTTTTCCTAAACTCAGTTCAAACTCCATATTCTCCATGAACACTTCCCTTCTCCTTCCAGTCTAATTTAGTGCCTTTCCCCACATCATAATTATGTTGAATATATGTATTTGTTTTATATATATTTTGAATATGCTTACACGATCAACTCAATAGAATGTAAGCCCTTTGAGGGCAATTACTACCTTTTCTGGATGGGTGAAGGGGGTGGGACTTTTATCTCCAGAGATAAATACCAGGACACGCACACACTCACTTTATATATACATATATACATATATACTTATATATAGTAATAAAATCCCCAAATTCTTTCAAAGCTCAACCCAAGTGTTAACTACTATATTAGTACTTTCTTGATATCTTTCCCCACACCCCTATAAGTACTTTCCCCTAAAAAAATAATTGATTTAGCTAAAATTCCATATATGCTTATATGTGCACTTAATGCATCCAAAAAACTCCCAAAGTCCTTGCTAATGGGGAACAATTCCTCTTTGACTTTGTATATCCAGAGCCTGCCATGATACCTGATAAATAACAGCAACTTCATAAATGTTTGTTGATTGATTTATTGCTTTGAATATATCTATATACTTTATGTATGGATGTATTGTTTTATTCATTTGTTTCCATGTTTTTTTTTCTCCTCAATTTTCTCTCACTCTTCTTATTTCCCTGTCAGTCCAAGTGAGGATGGCAGAACCTTGTATTTGTGTAATGTGTGAATATTTTCCAATGTGTGGTATGCTGTGTTCCTCTTAATTCTAGGCATCATTCTATCTGCTTTTTACTAATGTTATCAGATTTCTATATTTAAATTTAATGAAGCATTTATTCTCAATCAGAAATACCATTATGATGATACAATTCCCCAACTCATATATATGAAGTTAGAGTCATAAACTTTATTTAGTGTGGGATGAGGGATGATGATGGAGAACATTTTCTGTTTAAGTGATGGTTTAAATTTTTCTGTTGTTGTGGCCTAATGACTTTCATAAGTCAAATAAGCAAGTCAAAGTTTATATGTAATAAACCATGGCATATCTCTTTTCTGATTAGCTTCTATAGGCTTGCATATTAAGAAGTTAGTTGAATAGTAAACTCACTGGAAAGGTACTTTATTTTGGATGGTGTCAAATCTTCAATATTATTAAGGGAGTATTAAAATATGTAATTCAATAGTTGTTAAATATAACCAAATAAATCTGTCATATGAAGAAAAAGCTCTTAGAATGTCAGATGCATAAAATATGAAATGTATAATAATATGGGTTTACATATTTCAATGTTGCAGTCATTGCAAAGTGTCAACTTTAAAAAGACCTGTTAGGTGATTTTAGTACCAATAAAAACTTTTGAGTAGCAGCATACAGAATCTTAGAATTTTGAAGTAGGAAAGAAGGTAGGGAGAGAGGAAGGAAGGAAAGAAAGAGGAAAAGAAGGAAGGAAATGAGTATTTATTAAATTCCAACTATGTGAACTAAGTGATTAAGCTTATTTGATCCTCACAACAACTGTGGGAGGTAAGTGCTACAATTCCTATTTTTATAGTTGAGTAAACTGAGTCTGACAGAGGTTAAGTGACTTGCCCTAGGTCATACAGCTGGTAAGGGTCTGAAGGCTGATTTGAACTTGGGTTCTACTGACTCCAGGACAAGCATTCTATACACTAGGACCACTTAGTGGCCACTAGAGGCAATCTAGTACTTGTGAGACCTGATAGAGAATCCCCACTCCAACATTCCCAGTCAGTAGTCATCTAGTCCTTTCTTGAAGTTTTCCTTTGAGGGAGAATTAACTCCTTTCAGGGGCAAATTACATGTTTTGATGTATCCAATCACAAGGAAGTCTTTCTTTAAACTAAACCTAAATTTATTTCTTTTCATTTTTCAATCACTTTTTCCTAATTATTCTCTCCAAGACAAAATAGATTATTGTTTATCCCTTCTTCAAATGACATTCTTTCAATTACTACACTCTGCATAGCAGAATAGTTTAGGCCAGTGGTATTTGGAAATGACATTTATTATGGAACCTTGCATGCTCCATCAGTATCTACTTAATGTAGAAACATGATACCCCCTCATTGCCATGCTCACTCCCCACTTATTACACTGTGCTGATGGGATGAGTATGGTTTACAGGGGGACAAGGAGCAATATCTTATTGCCCCAAATACCTATTATTAGTTAAACTTTTCCTGTTTATAGCATATAGCCCAGAGTCTTGTTCAATCCATAACTGTTGATCCAATTTGCATTGCTTAGAGAAAAACAAGATATAGAAAGGAAGAAAAGGGAGAATATGTACCAAGTTGTTAAGTTTTTAATGGTAGGTAGATAAATAGTGGGGTGGGGGGAGGGCAGTGTTAATAGACTTGAAATAAGGTCAGCTAACAGACAATTGCTTGTGATATGAAAATGTAAATGGTAAATTTTTTCAAATGTTTTATTAACTTCTGATTTACATCATTCATTTCCACCAGATTTTGAGTTACAAATTTTCTCCCAGTTTTCCCCTACCCACCCCCCCAAAATAGCAGTCCCACAGGATATCCCCTCCTCCAATCTGCTCTCTCCCATATTTTCTCCCATACCCCTTTCAACTTTTCCAGTGGATCTCTATGCCCCAGTGCCTTTATATCTTATTTCCCAATTACATGTAAAATAGTATTGTTAATAATATATATGTATATATATATATGCACACACATAAATATTTGAATATTTGATTTTAAAACTTTGAATTCCAGATTCATTCCCTTCCTCCCTTGTCACCCACCCTTACTGAGAAGATAAGCAATTCAGTATAGGATGTACATGTGTGGCTAATGCCAAACGATAACATAGTAGATATATTGTAAAAGACTGACTATATTTCCCTTCCTTCTATCCCACCTCCCACTTGTTCTATTCTCTACTTTGATCCCGTCCCTTTTCAAAAATGGGTGCTTCCGACTTCCCTCCCCCCCAACCTGCCCCACCTTCCATCATCCCCCCTCTCATTCCCTTCCCCCCTTCTACTCTCTAGTAGGGTAAGATACCCTATTTAGTGTGTATTTCATTCCCTCGTCAAGCCAAATTCAATGAGAATAAGGTTGACCCATTCCCTTTTGCCTTCTTATTCTTCCCCTCCATTGTAACCATTTCCCCGTGACTCTTCTGTATGATAGTTTACCCCATTCTGTCTCTCCCCATCTCCTCTAATTATATTCCTCTCTTACCTCTTAATTTCACCTTTTAAGTATCATCCCTTGCTGTTAAATTGGTCCTGTGCCCTCTGTATATGTATACCTGTAAATATATATCTCTATCTATATCTATATGTATATATACACACACATTCACATATGTATTCATATGCCCATGTACCCTCATATATAGAAATATATATTCCCTTCAACTACTGAGAAAAGTTTCATAAGTTACAATTATTGTTTTTCCATGTAGGAATGTTAATAGTGCAACTTTAACAAGTTGCTTGTGATTTCTTTTCCCTGTTTACCTGCTCATGCTTCTCTTGCTTCTTGTATCTGAATGTCAAATTTTCTGTTCAACTCTGGTTTTTTTTTTCAGCAAGAATTCTTGAAAGTCCTCTATTCCACTGAATGACCATATTTTCCCCTGAAACATGATAATCAGTTTTGCTGGGTAGGTGACTTTGGTTTTAATCCCAGCTCCTTTGACCTCTGGAATATCATATTCCAAGTCCTTCGATCCCTAACTGTAGAAGCTGCCAGATCCTGGGTTATTCTGATTGTGTTTCCACAATATTCAAATTGTTTCTTCCTGGCTGCTTGTAATATTCTCTCCTTAATCTGGGAATTCCAGAACCTGGCTATAATATTAGGAGTTTTCTTTTTGGGATCTTTTTCAGGAGGAGATCAGTGGATTCTTTCAATCTTTATTTTGCCCTCTGATTCTAAAACATCAGGGCATTTTTCTTTGAGAACTTCCTGGAGGATGCTTTCTAGGTTCTTACTTTGATCATGGCTTTCAGGTAGTCCAATAATTTTTAAATTATCTCTCCTGGATCTATTTTCCATGTCAGTGGTTTTTCCCATGAAATATTTCACATTGCCTTCTATTCTTTCATTTGTTTGGATCTGTTTAACAGCATCTTGTTTTCTCATAAAGTCATTAGCTTCCATTTGCTTCAGTCTAATTCTGAAGCCATGATTCTCCTCATTGAGCTTTTGAGATTCTTTTTCCATCCGGCAAATTCGACTTTTTAAGGCATTCTTCTCATTGCCTTTTTTCAGCCTCTTTGGCCATTTGAGTCAGTCTGTTTTTTAGAGTGTTATTTTTCTCAGTCAGGCTGTTTACTCTCATTTAATAATTTTCTTGCATTGTTCTCATATCTCTTCCCAATTTTTCCTCCACTTCTCTTATCTGCTTCTTAAGGTCCTTAATGGCCTATAACCAGCTCGTCTTTTCCTTTGAAGCTTTTGGTTCAGGAGATATGACTTCACTGTCTTCCTCCTGTTCCATGCTATGCTCCTTTTTGTCCCCCAAATAGGAGTATAATGTTGGAATCTTCTGTCTGCTTTGTTTCCTTTTCCTAGTCATGTCACCCCTCAGTCACTTGATCCCTGGGATTTTTGCCACAGTAGGACTCTGCCACCAGACAGGGGAGCTTTCATCCCAAATGCTGGGGTTTTCTCAGTTGCTGGAGGTATTAGATGGGTACCCTCTCTGAGTTCTCCACATGCTCTGGCAAGCTGGACACACACCCCAGGACCTCCACCCTAGACTGCAATCCAGATCCAAGCAGGTTAAAGCAAGAGCGATTACCCATCAGACTGGTGCTTGGTCCCCCTACACTCTGCAGGCCAGGATCTGAAGCTGCCATGTGGCTCAGTGGCTTCTCGCCCTGGGGGCAAAAGCCACACACTCCCACTTACTGGTTCCAAAGTCCAGACTGCACTGACCTCTCATTTTGTCCTTTACATCTGTGTGTTGATAAATCTGGAAACGGTCAAAGCTGCTGCTGATCTGGAATCCCTCTGGCCGAGGCTGGTCTGGCCCCCCTGGGCCTAAAGCCTTGGCATGGAGCTTGGCTGGGCTCCCAGAGCACTGTGCTGGCTGATTCCTGCCAGCCTGCCAGGCTGTCCTCAGTGGGAGGTGTAGCAGCAAGCACCCCAAGCGTCCTCAGGGTGGCTGCTGTAATGCGAATGTAAATTTTAAAGATCTTCCCTGCCCCTAGGCTAA
>NW_027185889.1:6602674-6604084 GCF_028583685.1 Petaurus breviceps papuanus | reverse complement strand
AACCTGTGGTAGCTGCAAACCCTGAGGACGCTTGGGGTGCTTGCTGCTACAGCTGCCCATACAGGTTCTTGGATCTGCTTTGATAAAGGAAAGCAACTCAAAATGGGTTAACAAACTTACTTTAATCAGTCAGACATATATCATTTACCTTGGTCAGGGGAAAAGTTCAGCACCCCAAACTTCAAAGTACACAGACAGAATTATCAAGACAGAAACAGATCTAGTAGACAGATTTCAAACTGTCCAACCATTACATCCATACCGAGTCAACATCTGGGTTTCAACATATGGGTTTTTTCAAAGCCGGGGGGGCTCAGGACAATGGCTTCCCAGAATTCATATCAACTCACAGAACACTTCTCAAAGTTAGCCCCAAAACAAAGCTACACATCAGGGCTTATATAGCCTTCTCCTGGCTCAGAGAATGTAACAACCTTATTGACTCACTGGCCAATCAAGAAGTATCTACTGAAAAACAAGCCTCCCACCCCAGGCTCCAGGTGCACTTTAGCCTAGGGGCAGGGAAGATCTTTAAATTTATATTCCCATTACAGGAGGTTAGCTTCTTTGTGTCATTTTATGGGTTCTGCAGCTCCAAAGTTTGTTTAGAGTTCCCTTTTTACATGGATTGCAGAATGTGGAAGCAGGAGCAGAGGGAGGTCCTGCTTCTACTCCGCCATCTTGGCTCCACCCCCAATGGTAAACTTCTAATAGGGAGTATAACAATGTAAATATATTTTGTCATTCCAAATGTTATCAATAGAAACAAAAAAAAATAATTTCTGATTTTCTTCCATTCCTTTACCCTGGTCTCATTTTCTTGTCTGGTCCTTGATAACATAACTTTATTCACAAGTTATAATCACAGAAATGAACTAAAAGGGACCTTAGACTCTACTCTATAACCGATTTCCATCTTATATATGAAGAAATTGAGACCTAAGAAAGAAAATCATTATGTTCCAAAGACTTCACAAACAATATTTTAACCATAAAAATTGCTCAATATTATTTACTTAATTTTATTATACTTTCAAATAACAAAGTAGTTTTGTTCAAGTAAACACGTTTCAGAAATAAGTTAGAGGCTAATTTTGCTTAAACACATTAATTTTTCACTGTGGTGTGTTAGTTCCATTATATTATCATTTTAATCATATTCTCTAAGTATAATGTGTTTCTTGAGAACAGGAAATATTTTATTTCTTATATTTGTATCCCTAGGGCAAAGATTCTTAACTTGGGATTATAGATTCCCAAGGGGTCTGTGGATAGATTCCAGGGGTTCAATGATCTTAGGAAAAAAATATATCTTTATTTTAAAATAATTGCTTTCCTTTGAAATCCCACACATCTTATACAGATATTCTCAGAATCTAATCTAATCTAATCTAATCTAATCTAATCTAA
>NW_027185889.1:6594482-6602664 GCF_028583685.1 Petaurus breviceps papuanus | reverse complement strand
TATAATATAATATAATATAATATAATATAATATAATATAATATAATACATTCTGAGAAGGGGCCCATGGGTTGAAACCTATGCCAAAAGAGTGTAGGTAGGCAGCCAGGAAACAAGCATTTATTAAACACTTAGTATATACCAAGCACTATAGAAGAAAAGAAAGAAGAGAGGAAGAAAGAAAGGAAGGGTTCTTGTCTTCAAGGAGCTTACGTTCTAATGGAGAAAGACAATAGACAGATTGGAGTTGAAAAACAGAAGAGATCTTTGAAAATGGGCATGATAGGAAAGATAGGTGAATCAGAAGAAGGACTAGGAGGAGAATGAACAATGATGGACTTGACACACCAAAACATTTAAGAACCCTTATCCTAGAGCCAATCACAGTGCATTGAATATAAGGATATTTAATAAATATGTTTAATTGAATTGAATTCCTGATTTAAGGGAATGAACCTCTCCTTTCCCATTTGTCTTTTTAGATGGAAGTACAAGAACATCCAATCTAAGCGGAACTATTAAGTGATTGGCATGACTAAAGACCCTGCAGTTCAATATTCAGGTATGGGAAAGCATGGATAAATGATTTCAGGATTTGTATTTAATAAATGCCTATGATATTTAATACTAAATAATCAAATACTTTAAAATAATAAATGTAAGGGGCGGCCAGGTGGCTCAGCGAGTAAGAGCACCGGCTCCAGTGTTGGGATGACCTGGATCAAATCTGGGCTCAGATACTCAGCACCACACCCAGAAATAACTGGCCATGTAACCTTGAGCAAGTTACTTAACCCCGATTGCTTTAAAAAAAATAAAACAAAATAATAAATGTGTTTTATGTTATATTTTTTATGTTCTTATGTATTAAGGATTTTTTTGTATCATATTATATTCCCAAATATTGGCATGCCCATTATATACTGGTACAGTGCTGAGTGTTTATGGGGATTGAGGAGGGCACCTAAAATACATGTACAATATCATCTCTACTCTGAAGAAATGTTTAATATTTTTGGAGGCATCGAGTTATACAGTGAAACATGATGCAAGCCTCTTCATAGAAAAGGGTGGGGGGAGATCGATATGCACAGGTTGACTGACCATTCATATGTTCAACCCTGGCATCAAAGGAATTTTTTCAATCCATATGTTTATATTTATTTCACCCACTGATGATTGGTATAATCAATGATAGCTAGAGTTTGCTGATTCTATCTGGTCTTCTTAATCTGGGGGTTCATGAATAGATTTCAGGGGGTTTGTTAACTTGGGTGGGAAAATATACTTTTATTTCACTAAAGTTGTAGTGTGGAAACCCACATATTTTGTGCATATTAATAAGACATTATTCTGAGAAGGGGTGAATTTTTTAACACCTATGCAGAAAGACTATAGGTAAGCAGCCAGGAAACAAGCATTTATTAAACACTTAGTATGCTTTTCTTTATTTCTTCCTGAGATCTTTGGTAATTTCAGGCTCTCACTATGGAATTTGCTTTATACTTTTAAAGAATGATTCTGAGAGGAGGTCCATAGGCTTCACTAGATTTTCCAATGGGTTCATGACATTATTAATTAATAAGCATTTACTAAGCACCCACTATGTACCAGGACACAAAGAAAAAGTTAAGAAACCGCTCTACTTTGAGTTGTCCTCCTTCTGCTGTTTACCTCAATATAAAACCACACATTACCCCAAATCTGTGAGCCACCTAAGGGCTCTAGAGTGATTGTCTGCAGAGATCTCCCACTACCCTTCCCCACACCAGACAACGGCAGGACCCCAGCAGGTGAGAGTGAAACAGGTACAATTATATGGTCTTTTACCCTCTTTGTTTGCACATTATGCAACAAACTCCAGAATTAGGTGAATTTAGGGTGAGGATTTGTCTCTGTTCTTGACATCTCAAATCTGGCACATACTCTTTAACATAATATGGTATGGATGATCAGCTCAATAGGTATACTGGGTATTGAATGATTCCTTCCGAATTTGGTATTTAGGGACTAAAATAAGCAGGAAAGGAAGGTTGCCTATCTTTTGGGGAGGTTAACCAAGAAGGATCTAAGGAGACAGGTACTCTAACTTGGACAAAGTATTAGTTTCAAAAAATGTTAGGGTTCAAAGTCAGTGAAAACAAGAATGGATTTTTTAAAAAGTAGCAAGATGACAACTGGTTTATTTTCTTTCATTTCTGTTCTGGGAAAAAAAGAGAAAGGGGAAATACCTGGGATTTAGTGAGATCCTACTCATTTTGTTTCCTACTTTTGTAATTTGTCTCTGCTTCTCTAAGGCATCATCTCCAATCGGGTAATAGAATTCTCCAGGCTATTGTCATAGTGGCTAAACCTCAAAGGGTGAAACATAGCTCTAAAATCAATTTAAAAGTAAATTAAAGTATAAACTATATGAACACCTGGTTAACCTGTTTCTTGATTGCTATGGAGTGGTAGACAGTTAATCATCAACCTGAAATTCTGAAGGTGATTATCCAGTTTTCCCTTAATTTGCACTTAAGCAACTTTAAGAAAAATGGCCCAATGTTTCCCCATTAATTATCTGTTCCACTTCTCTGCTGTTATGTATCCAATACAAATTTTCTTTGTCGTTTGACTTTTGAGTAACTTCACTGACTTTTAGTATATCATGAGTTAGAAATTGACTTTATTGTACCATTTAAATTAAATGATAATTACTTAAAGTTGGGAAAAACCATGAAACTATATGTACATATTAAGGGGAAATAAGACAGCAGATATCATCACAATTATAATATATTATATTCGACACTAGAAGGGGGAAATCAAAGGCCATGAAATTTCATTCACCTGTTTTATAGATAAGGAAACTGAGACTGAAGGAAATTAAATGACTTGATCAAGTTCACACTATAGTAAGCTTCAGATGTTTAATTTTAAACCACGTCATTGAATTCCAGAATCAGAGCTCTTTACACTGAAATATGTTGGCTCTGCAAAGAAAAAGAACTTTTCAAATGCTTTTTCCCCTTCCAGTTAATTGTAAAGGAAATTTGAATAGATTGAAGCAAAAAATATTTTCTTTACTACCATTAAATCAATCACCAATCAAACATTAAAGGATGGCAAAATATGTAATGTTTCCACAATTAAGAGTATTCTGATCTTTTTTTTTAACAAGGAAAATTCAAGTGTAAGAAAAGAATCCTAATAGTCTCTTTTCACTATTTCCTTTTGAGATGTCTCCTCATTTTTCTAAAATGGATTTGTTTTTCCTTTTCTTTACTTTTTGAGATCTCTTCTCCCCCAACCCCTATCTTTCTCTATTACTCACTTTCTGATTCCTTGACTTTGGTAGAGACCCCAGCGATTACGTCTGGAAACTGTCTCAACCTCCTTCCACACTGGGCAATTTATGTTTCACCTTCCTTGGTCTTTGCCCCAAGTGATTTGGAGAGCAGAACTGGCACCAGATGGAAACCTGTCCCTTTTGCTTCGGGCCTCGGATAACCACAATCATTCTGGCATCCTGCCCCAGTTTTCTCTCTCCCTTAGGCTGAGTATTGTTCCAGCACAGAGGGTTGCCATACCTCAATTGCAGTTAGAATAAAATTATAGCTTTTTTGTTTGTTCTTCTGTTGATATTTGTTTATTTGTTTTGGGGGTGGCAAAATAGAGTTCTACTGAAAGGTGGATTAGCTAGTATGGCATGACTAGATCATGGTGGCAGGTTGGGAGTGGGGTACTGGATGATAGAGTTAGGAATTATGAAGTAAAGAAAAAAAAATTTCGTTCTTTGGCTTCGCTGAGTATCATGTTCACTGAGTATCAAGTTCTACAAAGTTTCATTTTTTCCTTTACTGTTTTTGCCTTATTTTAAAAGTAGAAGTACTGCTTGTAATCAATATTATGTTACCTCCTTCCATAATGTTTTATAAATGTATCTGTGTGCTAAAGTGTTGCCTTTGGCTGTCATGTTTTTACTTAGCAAAATTATCTTTTCTCCAGTCAAATTAACAAGAATTTATTAAATGATTAATTACTGTGTGCTAGGCACTGTGCTAACCACCGGAAATATAAATATAGACAGAAATATAGTCCCTGCCCTCAAGGAACATACATTCTTTTGAGGGAATATAGTACATTACAGGCATCTGAAGGAAAAGAAGAAGGCACCCACATAGAGGAATGATAGCGAAAGTCAAGAGACTCAAGTGTAAAATCTTGAGAGGAAAGAAGACAGGACTGGCTTTCTTAGGTGCTTTTCTTAAAATTAGAAGAACCAGCCGGTGAGAGAGGGGACTAAAGGGATAGACCAAGGGTGGGACACCTGCAGCCTAAAGGCCACATGTGGCCGAAGTGCAGCCTTACACTGAATCCAAACTTCACAGAACAAATCCCCTTAATAAAAGGATTTGTGTTGTAAAACTTGGACTCAGTCAAAAGGCCTCACCCAAGGACATAGAAGGCTGCATTTGTCCCCAAGGCTGAACATTCCTCACTCCTGGGGTAGACTCTACTTCCATTGTGATATGAGGGATGGAGTGAATTTCCAGGGTGAAGAGGCTGTTGTGGAATGGTAGAGAAAGTTCAGAATGTTAGGATGAGAGCTTAGAGAGGTAAAGTTAGCAGAGATGCTACTGGCTCCTCACTGGTATAATTAGCATCATTTAGGAGGAGAAATAATGATAGGAAGATGTTTTCTTTTTTTTACCACTTAACATTTTTAGTGATGAAAACTTATTCAGAGATGAGGTTGGTGTTGGACACCTAGGCCTTGCCATCTGCCTCATCATGGCATAGGAATTATTTTTCTCTCTGTCTGCCTTACAGCAGAACTTGTTTTATGCATTCTCTCCCCCTACTAAAATGTGAGCTCCTTGATAGCAGGGCCTATCTTTTGGCTTCCATTTGTATTCCTAGGCCCTGGTGCAGTGTTTGGTGACTAGTAAAGGCTTAATTATTTAATTTTTATTCACTAACTCATTCATTTATTCATCCTTTTCACCTATATAAAATTAGTTCTATACAAAATCAATTATTTTCTATCAGTTTTGAAATTTATCCTGTTGAGGATTTGAAAACATAAAGGCAGTTGATTTTGAAATGACATCCTCATCAGGTAGCAGTAACTTCCTATTTACTAAAATATAATACATTTTATTTATTTCTATGCGAACTTCAGCATGATCTTTCAGTTCCACTCTTAAAGTCATAATCATTATAGTGAATGTGATTTCCTCCAGAGCTTACCATAGTGACGGTCACATAGTACCTAATAGATAAAACAACATTTGTGGATTATCTTCTGAGTAGTCTATGTACCTTTAATTTATTTGTGTTCTGAATCCAAATCATCCATAACTTGGATGCAATTCTTGCTGCCCTAACATATTTCTACCATCTTATCAAGATGATTGTTTATCAAGATAAAATTCCAGTACTTGGGCCTGAGGTGCTGTAGTGGAGAGAGTGTGAGGGCTAGAGTAAGGAAAACTTGACTTTAAATCTACCCTTAGACAGTCACTAACTGTGTGACCTTGGGCAAGTTTCTTAACCTTGTTTGACTCAGTTTCCTCACCACTAAAATGAGGTGGAGAAGAAAATGGCAAATCATTCCAGTATCTTTGCCAAGAAAAACCCCAAAAGGATCACAAAGAGTTGGATTTGACTGAAAAATAACTCAACAACAGGTAAAGAAGCATTAATTAAATACCTACTATGTGATAACACTATGCTAGTGCTAGAGATAAAATGAAAGGCAAGGGGCTCCTATCAGAATTTCAGGGACAACATATAGTTTAACTAGATGTGGTTGCCCAGAGTTAATGGAAAGTCATCTGAGAGGAAAAGGTAGTTGTAGCTTGAGGGAGTGAGAAAATCTGCTTGCAGAAGCTAGGCTTTGATGTGTGAGTCTTAAAGGAAGACTAGGAAGGTAAAAGGTAGAAGTGAGGAGGGAGAGTATTCCAGAAATGGTGTCAGGCCCTGCAAAGGAACAGAGACAAGAAATGAACGGTGCATGTGAGATACAGCAGGTAGGTCTGTGTATTTAGGTAATGGACTGTATGGAAAGGAGGAAATTATAAAAATATCAGAAAAGAAGGCAGTTTCTGGTCTCTGAACAGCTGTAAATGCCAAGCAGAAGACTATTAAATTTATTCTGGGGATAATAGTGAACCACTAGTGTTTCTTAAGGAAATAATGAGAGACACTGCCATACTTGCACTTCAGAAAAAAATCACTTTAGCAGGTAAATAGAGATATTAAATTGAAGTGGGAAAAAGTTTGAGGTTGGGTAATAGGAGATGAATAGGAGAGGTTTTGGAAGGGTAGAAATGGCAAGATTGAAGGGGGTGGAGTCAAGATGGCAGAGTAGAAGCAGGAAATTGTGTGAGATCCCACCCCAACAAGCTTCAATACCTGTAAAATATGACTCTAAACAAATTTTAGAGCTACAGAACCCACAAAGTGACAGAGAGAAATAAATATCCTGCTGAAGGCAGCCCGGCAGGCCAACAGGAAGGGTATATGACACCAAGCTGGGAACGAAACACAGTCCCACATGAGCTGTGCAGTCTCAGACCCAGGATGGCCCCAACCAGCAGCACAGACTGGCCAGAGAAGACTTCAGGAGAGTGAATCACCAGCAGCTGTGGCAGTTTCCAGACATCTCAAGCTGTAAACACCAAAGAGCAAGTAAAAGGTCAATGGGAAACTCTGTTGGAAGTGGTTGACAAAAGAGTGTGGTCCAACCCCTGCCCCTGGGCGGGGGGAACAGAAAGGAGGGAGGAGCTATAGCTGCTGATTTCTGCCTCTGGAACTCCTGGACTACAGATTGGAGGGGGACCAAGCCACCATTCAGAGGTTAATTGCTCTTGCTTTGACCATCTTGGATCTGGGTCACTGACTTGGGCAGTGGTCCTGGGGTGAGAAACACCAGTGTACCAGAGTTTGTTGTTGAGAAGGAGTCCTCCTCAGACCTATGACAACATTTGCAAAATCTCCAGAAATTTTGGACAAAACTCTCTCCACCCTGAAATCAGAACTCAAAAGTCTAGTAATTGGCTGGCAAGATGTGCAAGCAGAGGAAGAACAGACCATAGAATCATTTTGGGGGACAAAAAGGATGAAAATATGGAACCAGAAGAAATCAACAAAGGCAAAACTCCTGCATCAAAAGCTTTCAAGAAAAATATGAACTGGTTATAGGCCATGGAGGAGTTTAAGAAGGATTATTTTGTTTTGTTTTGTTTTTCAAATGCTTCATTAAGTTCTGGTTTACATCATTCATTTCCACCAGATTTTCAGCTACAAATTATTTCCCCATTTTTCCCCTAACCACCACCCCAAAATAGTGGTCCCATAGGATATCCCCTCCTCCAATCTGCTCTTTCCCATATCTTCTCCCATACCTCCCTTTGATTTTCCAGTATGGCATGGTGGATATCTATGCCCCAATACCTGTATATCTTATTTCCCAATTGCATGTAAAATAGTATTAAAAATTGCATTTATATATTTTTAAACATTTGATTTTAAAATTTTGAATTCCAGATTCATTCCCTTCCTCCCTTGTCACACACCCTTACTGGGAAGATAAGCACATCAGTATAGGTTGTACATGTGTAGCTATGCAAAATATTACCATATTAGATATATTGTAAAAGACTGACTATATTTCCCTCCCTCCTATCCCACCTCCCACTTGTTCTGTTCTCTACTTTGATCCTGTCCCTTTTCAAAAGTGGGTGCTTCCAATTTCCCTCCCCCCCAGCCTACCCTCCCTTACATCATGCCCCCTCTCATCCCCTTCCCCCCTACTCTCTTGTAGGGTGAGATACCCCATTTAGTGTGTATGTCATTCCCTCCCTGAGCCAAATTCAATGAGAATAAGGTTTTCCCTTTTTGTCTTCCTGCTTTTCCCCTCCATTGTAATCGTTTTTCCTTGTCTCTTCTATATGAGATAGTTTACAAAGAATGTGTTCTATCTCTCCCCATCTCCTCTCATTATATTCCTTTCTCACCTCTTAATTTCACCTTTTAAGTATCATCCCTTCCTATTAAATTGGTCCTGTGCCCTCTATCTATGTATACTTGTAAACATATATACACACATTCACATGTGTATTCATATGCCCATATACCCTCCTATATATATATATATATATATATATATATATATATATATATATATATATATA
>NW_027185889.1:6565602-6594472 GCF_028583685.1 Petaurus breviceps papuanus | reverse complement strand
ATATATATATATATATATATATATATATATATATATATATATATATACATATACATATTTCTATTCCGTTCAACTATTTTCATACTGAGAAAAGTTTCATCAGTTACAATTATTGTTTTTCCATGTAGGAATAAAAATAGTTCAATTTTGATAAGTTCCTTATGATTCATTTTCCCTGTTTACCTTCTCAAGCTTCTCTTGCTTCTTGTATCTGAATGTCAAATTTTCTATTCAACTCTGGTTTTTTCATCAGACTTTTCATTTAAAGTCCTCTATTCCACTGAATGACCATATTTTCCCCTGAAATATGATACTCAGTTTTGCTGGGTAAGTGATTCTTGGTTTTAGTCCCAGATCCTTTCCCCTCCGGAGTATCATATTCCAAGTCCTTCAATCCCTCAGTGTAGAATCTGCCAGATCCTATGTTATCATGTTTGTGTTTCCACAATATTCAAATTGTTTCTTCTTGGCTGCTTGTAATATTCTCTCCTTGATCTGGGAATTTCCAAACCTGGCTATAATATTCCTAGGAGTTTTCTTTTGGGGATCTCTTTCAGGAGGTGGATTCTTTCAACCTCTATTTTGCCCTCTGGTTCTAACACATCAGGGCAGGTTTCCTTGAGAATTTCCTTGAGAAAGGTTCTTTCTTTGATCATGGATTTCAGGTAGTAGAATAATTTTTAAATTATCTCTCCTGAGATCTATTTTCCAGGTCAGTGGTATTTCCAATGAGATATTTCACATTGCCTTCTATTTTTTCATTTGTTTGGATCTGTTTAATAATATCTTGATTTCTCATAAAGTCACTAGCTTCCATTTGCTCCAATATAATTCTGAAGGAATGATTCTCTTCAGTGAGCTTTTGAGAATTTTTTTTCCATCTGGCAAATTCGGCTTGTTAAGGCATTCTTCTCCTCATTGGCTTTTTGAGCCTCTTTTGCCATTTGAGTTATTTTATTTTTTAAGGTGTTATTTTCCTCAGTCAGGCTGTTGACTCTCATTTTATAATTTTCTTGCATTGTTCTCATTTCTCTTCCCAATTTGTCCTCCACTTCTCTTTTTTGCTTCTTAAGGTCCTCTATGGCCTGTAACCAGCTCGTATTTTTCTTGGAAACTTTTGGTTCAGGAGTTCTGACTTCACTGTCTTCCTCCTGTTTCATGTTTTGATCCTTTTTGTCCCCAAAATAGGAGTCTAATTTTGAATCACTTTGTTTGGTTTGCTTCCTTTGCCTACTCATTTTACCATGCAATTACTTGACTTTTGGGCTTTTTGCCACAGTAGGACTCTGCTACAAGACAGGGGAGCTTCATACCAAATGCTGGAGTTTTCTCATCTGCCAAAGGTATTAGTTGGGTACCCTCTTTGAAGCCTCCACCTGGACTGGCAAGCTGGTCACACACCCCAGGACCTCCAACCTAGACTGCAGTCCAGATCCAAGCAGGTTAAAGCAGGAGTGATTACCCCTCAGATTGGTCACTTGGTCTCCCTACACTCTACAGGCCAGAAGCTGAAGATGCTATGTGGGGGCAACTGCATTGCCATGGCTCTTCAGTGGCATCTTGCCTTGGGGAAAGAGACCGATGCACTCCCAGCTACTGGATCCCAAAGTCCACACTGCATTGACCTTTCACTTTGTCCTTCACATCTGTGTTGATAATTCTGGAAAAGGCCACAGCTGCTGGTGATCTGGGGTCCCTCCAGCCGGTGGTTGGTCAGGCCCGCCCTGGGGCTAAAACCTCTAGGTGGGACTGGGCTCGGTTCCCAGAGCACTGCACTGGCTGATTCCTGCCAGCCTGCCAGGCTGTCCTCAGCAGGAGGTTAGCTTATTTACATCATTTTGTGGGTTCTGTAGCTCCAAAGATTGTTCAGAGTCCCCTTTTACATGAATTGGGGAAGGTGGAAGCCAGAGACCTGAGGAAGTCCTGCTTAGAAGCATCCCTGCCATCTTGACTCCACCCTCCTTAAGAAGGGTTTTGAAAATCAAGTAAGAGAAGTGGAGGAAAAATTGGGAAGAGCAATGAGAATGATGTAAGAAAATTATAAAAATTGAGTCACCAGCATCCTAAATTAGACTCCCCCCCAAATACTGAAGAAAATAGCACTTGATAAAATATACTACCTCAAGTGGCAAAAGAGGCCCACAAAGACAATGAGTAGAAGGACACCATAAAAAGCTGAATTACCCAGATGGACAAGGAATTTCAAAAACTCCCCAAGAGAATAATTCCTTCAAAATTAGATTGGAGCAAATGGAAGCTAATGACTTTATGAGAAATCAAGTTACTGTTGAACAGATCCAAAGAAATTAAAAAAAAAAAATAGAAGGCCATATAAAATATCTCACTGGAAAAAATATTGACCTGAAAAATAGATCCAGGAGAGATAATTTAAAAATTATTGGACTACCTGAAATCCATGATCAAAAACAGAGTCTAGAAATCATCCGTCAAGAAATTCTCAAGGAAAATTGCCCTGATATTTTAGAACAAGAGGGAAAAATAGAGATTGAAAGAATTACCAATTGCCTCTTGAAAAAGATCCCCAAAAGAAAATTCCTAGGAATATTATAGCCAAATTCCAGAGTTCCAAGTTCAAGGAGAAAATATTACCAGCTGTCAGGAAGAAACAACCTGAGTACTGTGGAAGCACAGGATAACACAAGATCTAGCAGCTTCTACACTAAGGGATCAAAGGGCTTGGAATATGATATTCCAGAAGTCAAAGGAGCTAGGATTAAAACCAAGAGTCACCTATCCAGCAAAACTGTGTATAATGCTTCAGGGGAAAATATGGTCATTCAATGAAACAGAGGACTTTCAAGTATACTTAATGAAAAATCCAGAGCTGAAAAGAAAATTAGACTTTAAAATGGAAGAAGCAAGAGTAGCATGAGAAGGTAAAGAGGAAAAGTAATTCATAAGGAGCTTATTAAAGTTGAACTATTTACAATAGGAAAAGTATAATTGTAACTCATGAGACTTTTCTCAGTATGAGGATAGTTAAAGGGAATATATATGTGTGTATATATGTATGCATACATATATATATATATAAAGGAGGGTGTATATGTGTATAAATACCTATATGAATGTGTCTATATGTGTGTGAATATATACATAGAGGATACAGGATCAATTGAATAGGAAGTAATGATATCTAAAAAATAAAATTAATAATTGAGAGGGGAATATAATGGGAGAATGAGAAAGGGAAAGATAGAATAGGGTAAATTATCTCGTATAAAAGAGGTAAAAGAAAACTGTTACAATGGAGAGGAAGAGCAGGAAGGTGAAAGGGAATTGGTCAACCTTACTCCCACAGGATTTGGAGGTGCTGCAGCCATGTAGCCACTTCCATGTGGCTGCTCCTGAGATCCTGACTTAGGGGGACTGGCCGACCATTTGAGGGGGGTAATCACTCTTGCCTTGCCCTGATTGGATCTGGATTGCTGTCCTGGGTGGAGGCCCTGGGATATGTGACCAGTTAGCCAGAGCTTGTAGGGAGCTACAGAAAGGCACCCAGATAGATAATAACTCCAGAAGCTGTGAAAATCCCAACAATTTGGGACAAGCTCTCCTCCGTAGAAGCAGAGTTCTACTGTGGCAAAAAGCTCAAAAGTCAAGTAATTCAGTGGCAACATGAGTAAGCAAAGGAAGCAAAGCAAGCACAATAATTCAACTTTAGACTCCTTTTTTTAGGGACAAAGAGGATCAAAGCATGGAATGGGAGGAAGACAATGAAGTCAGAACTCCTGCACCAAAATCTTCCAAGAAAAATATGAACTGGTTATAGACCATGGAAGAGCTAAAGAAGGATTTTGAAAATCAAGTAAGAGAAATAGAGGAAAAATTGGGAAGAGAAATGAGAATGATGCAAGAAAATTATGAAAAGAGAGCCAACAACCTGAGTGAAGAAAATTACACCTTAAAAAATAGACTAACTCAAATGGCAAAAGAGGCCCAAAAAGCCAATGAGGAGAAGAATGCCTTAAAAAGCAGAATTTGCCAGATGGAAAAATAAATTCAAAAGCTCACTGAAGAGAATCATTCCTTCAGAATTAGATTGGAGCAAATGGAAGATAGTGACTTTATGAGAAATCAAGATACTATTAAACAGATCCAAACAAATGAAAAATAGAAGGCAATGTAAAATATCTCATTGTAAATACCACTGACCTAGAAAATAGATCCAGGAGAGATAATTTAAAAATAATTGGACTACCTGAAAGCCATAATCAAAAAAAGAACCTAGAAATCATCCTTCAAGAAATTCTCAAGGAAAAATGCCCTTATATTTTAGAAACAGAGGGAAAAATAGAAATTGAAAGAATTCACTGATCCTCTCTTGAAAAAGATCCCAAAAAGTAAATTCTTAGGAATATTATAGCCAGGTTCCTGAGTTCCCAGATCAAAGAGAAAATATAAAAAGCAGCCAAGAAGAAACAATTTGAATATTGTGGAAACACAATCAGGATAACACAAGATCTAGCAGCTTCTACATTAAGGGATTGAAGGGCTTGGAATATGATAGTCCAGAGATCAAAGAAGATAGGATTAAAACCAAGAATCACGTACCCAGCAATACAGAGTATCATGTTTCTGGGGGAAATATGGTTATTCAATGAAATAGAGAACTTTCAAGCATTCTTGATGAAAAAACAAGAGTTGAATAGAAAATTTGACATTCAGATACAAGAAGCAAGAGAAGCATAAGAAGGTAAACAGGGAAAAGAAATCATAAGGAACTTATCAAAGTTGAACTATATAAATTCCTACATGGAAAAATGATGATTGTAAATTATGAAACTTTCTCAGTATGAGGAGAGTTGAAGGGAATATAATTATATACATATATATGTGTGTGTGTGTGTGTGTGTATGTATATATATACACACACATGTATATGTCTATATAAGAGGGTATATGGGCATATGAATACATCTCTGTGTCTTTATATATGTGAACAGGTATACATAAATCAAGGGCACAGTACCAATTGAATAGGAAATGATAATACTTAAAAGGTGAAATTGAGAGATGAGAGCAATATAATGAGAGGAGATGGGGAGAGACAGATTGGGGTAAATTATTTCATATAGAAGAGGCAAGGGAAAACTGTAACAATGGAGGGGAAGAACAGGAAGACAAAGAGGCATGGGTCAACCTTACTCCCATTGAATTTGGCTAAGGGAGGGAATGACATACACACTAAATTGGGTATCGTTACCTGCAGGAGAGTAGGGGGGGAGTGGATGAAAGTGCAATGATGGAGGGGAGCATAGGTTAGGGGGGAGGATAATTAGAAGCACACACTTTTGAAAAGGGACAGGGTCAAAATAGAGAATAGAACAATTGGGGTGGCAGTATGGGATGCAGGGAAATATAGTTAGTGTTTCACAGCATTTCCACTATGGAAATGTTTTATGTAGCTACATATGTACAACCTATATGAATTGTTTTTCTTCCCAGTAAGTGTGGGTGATGAGGGAGGAAGGGAAAGAATCTGGAACTCAGTTTTAAAATCAAATGTTTAAAAAATGTTATTATTATGATTATTTCACATGCAACTGGAAAATAAAATATACAGGAAATGGGCTATGGAGATCCATCTTGCCCTACAAGAAAGTCAGAAGGGGAATGGGGGAGGATATAGGACAGAGCAGGTTGGAGGAGGGTTTAAATAGTGGGATCACTGTTTTGAGGTGGTGGGCAGGGGAAAGGTGAGGAGAAAATTTATAGCTCAAAATGTTTTGGTAATAAATGTTGTAAACTAAAAATAAACATAAAATTTAATTAAAAAAATAAAATATGAAATGCATCTTGTCCTACTAGAAAGCTAAAGTGGGGTGGGGGAGGATATACGAGAAAACATATTGGGGGAAGGGTTATTCAATAGGCTTCCTATCTTGGGGTGGGTGTAGGGGAAAGACAGGAAGAAAATTTGTAATTCAACATCTTGTGGAAATGAATGTTGAAAACTGAAAATCTAGAAATTAAAAAAAAGAAATAGCAGGATTTTACAATAACTTGGGTAAGTGGAAGGAGTGAGTATGAGGAACTGAGTTTGTGATTCAGGGAGAAAAATTATATCCCTGATGGTATAATAGGGAAATTTGGAAATTTGGCAGAGGGGAAAGAATTTAATTGTGTTTTGTTTCATTTTTTAAGGGTAGGTTGGTGGCATATGATGAGGTCTCTTTCATACATATTGAGTTTGAAATTTTGATGCAACAAATTCCACTTCAGGATATCCAAAAGAGTTATTGCTGGGCGATTGTACCTCAGTCACTCAGATTTGTATAGAAAGATGTGGAAATCATCTCCATAGAGGTAACTGTCAAACCCATGGAAATGATGAGTCCACTAAGAGAGAAAACAGGGCCTATGATAGATCCTTGAAGCATATCTACAGTTAGTGGGAGCTATTCAGACAATAAATCAGCAAATAAAACTGAGAAGGAGCAAATATCTTGACCCTTTCCTAACAGAATTTCTCTAGTCCTCATTGCTCTTTAAGAGAAATTGGCTCGTAATCCTCTGTTATCTTCTCAGTGTTATTTGCTTATATTCTTCATGAACACTGAAAAACAAGATGACCAAGTGACCCATGACATGAATGTTGTTTCCTATTGCCTTTAGGCACATAATGGAACCAGTTTCCCCAATGTATTTACTCTTCCAAGAGGAACTATGAGACAGTCTCCTAATTATCTACAACTTCTCTATATCCTGATTTCATTTTTAATAAGAATAATAGATTATACTTTCATTGGATATAGATCACAAATGAAAAACATTAAGTGTTAAATTATTTTTTCCTCAATATAATTGAATTAAATGAGCACTGATGGCATCAATGGTATCTTTTAATTATCCCATCATAGACACTGCTAAAAATGATGGCCACAGAGGACTGAGTGTCACTTTCCATTTTTGTTTCAATCTGGTCATGGATATCTATGTTCTTATTGATACTGGCCATTGGTCAGCAGTTACAATCTGTCACTACTTAACAAAAAACAAAATAAGTAAACAAAACTAATTCTACCAATTGGTAGAACCTGTCAGAGATTGGATATTTGTTTGCATAGGCTTTGAGAACTGATGAATATCTTCATGTCATATTCATCAGCTTGGCCCTCTATTAATAGATGTGGATAATATAAGCACTGGATGTCATATGTTCCATTTCAAAATGACAATTCAAGGCTGTTGGGTCCAACAGAAGGGGGAGAGAGAAAATTTTTCTTGCTCAGACATTGGAAAATATATGGAAGAGGCAGGCAGAACTCTAAAAATGAGAGACAAAATGTTAATCATAGTTATCTAAGCATATATACAAAATACTGCCTCAAATTATCATATGTTTAGAAATGGAATTTATAGTAGAGAGTGACATCACCCCCTGCCCCCGGGGAGAGCACCTGTTGTCTCAACGCCACATAAGACCTTCTAGGTTCTCAAGTGCAGCCACTTCACTGAATCCAAACTTCACAGAACAAATCCAGTTAATAAGAGGATTTTTTCTGTAAAATTTGGACTTGGTCAAAAGGCCACACTCAAGGACCCAACAGGCTGAATGTGATTTTAAGATTCTACCCCCTTGGTAGATGGTTTGATGAAATCAATTCATTTTGTTTATGAAAGCCATTGACATCCAGAGTGGTTAAGTTTGATCAACTTCAAACTAACAGTAATAGAGACAAGATTTGATTCCCCCAGTTCTCTATTCTCTTTTCTTTCCACTGTACAATACTACTTCTCTAAATTCAATTAATTCACTTTCAGGTCATCTAATATCATTCACTTTTATTGGAAAGTGTGAAAATGGTCCACAAAGGTTAAGCAGATTTTCAAGGTCATCCTGAAAAGTGGAAGAATAAATATATAAATCTGGATTATCTGACTCCAAATGCAGAACAGTTTTCATTGTTACACAGTCTCACTAGAGAGGGTAGAAAGTCAGCATTAGGCATAAAGGGTCAAGCAGACATTTCCATGAAGTGAATACATAAAAGAAATTCTGAGAAAGGTGGTATGAAATCTGTGGCAATTGTCAAATAGTATTGAATTTCATTTACAATACATGTTACAACCTCTTGGTGGAGAATGGATGAATGATTTTACATCTGAATCCTTTGGGTAAATGGTATACCAGAGCCCTTTGGAAAAGTGCCTTGTGCATGTTGGAGATGTCACTTGGAAAGAATTAGGTTGTCAAAAAATAGAATGGACTGATATGGTAAGTATGAGTTTCCCCCTTATTGGAAGTGTTTAAGTAAATGCTTCATGGTCACTTGCAATGGAGAAGGATGCATTTTTTAGGAAGAACCGGTATGAGATGATTCCTGACAGCTCTTGGGTTTTTGTATATAATTTCTCATTAGCTATCAGGCTTCCTACTGGTAGTATGGATTTGTCCAGCTACCTTTCCAGTAATTCAGCTAACTGTATCAGTTCTACATTGTTGAAAACTCTTTAGAAAAACTCTGTATAATATATTATTTTTATAGGTACTACCTAGAAAACTTATTCCCATAAGCTATCATTTCACTTATTTTATTACAAATAGATCCACCAATCAATTTTGAGCAGTCTAATTGGTCTTCTGACAAAGTATTATATATGTTATATACTTGATTTCTTATTATCAGGTTAGTAATGAAACTGGCTTTCTCTGGCTAGGTTTGAAATACCCTCTTCATTTCCACATTATTGGAGACTTTCTAGTCAGAAGTATTGGAATATCTGTGGATAACTTTCCCTTATGTATATATCTTGTTTTTATGTAATCATATGTTAAAAATAATCTATCTTTTTATTTAGAATAATACAAAACTAATTAGAGAGAGCTTGGGTAGAATTTGGATTGTCACATTTCCAATGTGTACATTGCTGGTGGGCTCTATAGATCCCTCTGAGTGATATCATATAATCCTAGGGATTCTCTTTTCCCTCCCCTAGGCTACCCATTTGTTTAAACACAGTAATTGTTTGAATGGGAATGATTGAAATATTCTTTTAATCTGAGCCATTACTATTATTAATAATATAGTAGTGCTTATAAATCTAGACTTACTCTCCCAGCATTTATATATCATGGTAGTTTGGATGCCCAGATTAAATTGATAGTATTTATCTCCTAAGGCTCAACAGGCATCTCAGAAAGAATTAGAGGGTGTTTTTCTAAAATTATGAGGCCCCACAGTTACCACGATATTATGATAATCAGTTGATTTCAGGTGGTAAGCCAGACACAATTAGTTATGTAGAAAAGGGTATAATAAACTAATGTAGTAAGAGCAGTTGGTATAAAACATCCTCCCCAAAAGTCTGTGACACATCCTCCCACAAATATATTGAAAGTCTAGTGGAAAATAGAAGTTTAGGATGCATGTTCTTAAATGATAATATATCCATTCACTGCTGTCCTCTTCTCCCTTTTGATGGCTACTCAGGATTTTTCTCTTCAACATGGTACAGCATTTCTGTTGGGGTTCTTGTAAAACCTTTCCTCATCATATCTAATCTGTTCTTGGCTACCAAAAAAGAAACTTTTGGAAGTCCCTACCACCCCATGGATACTGCTAGAATGCCAACAAAAAGTCAAAATACTCCCACCCTGCAAAATTTGCAAGTCCTTCTCCAGCCAAAGGGAAGTGTTTTGTTTTGTTTTTAAGATGTTGTTCAGTAATTTTTGGTCATGTCCAACTCTTTCTGACATCATCATTTGGTGTTTTCTTGCAAAGAAACTGAAACTGGAGGGGCTTGTCATTTCCTTCTCCAGCTCATTTTATAGATGAGGAAACTGAGGCAAACAGTGTTAAGTGACTTGCTGAGGATTACACAGCTAAGTGCCTGAGGGCAGATGTGAAGATGAGCCCTCCTGACTCCAGATTCTGTCCACTGAACCACCTAACTGCCCTGGAGGGAGAGGTAGGAGGGTGACAAAATAGACACCAAGGTGTTCTCTTACCACCTTAAGTGACTCTTTCTCAGGGACTTGATTAGAATTACTCTCTCTTGGCTTGACTTTCACTTGAAGCCAACCCTTCATAATAGGGCCCCTTCCTATCTTTATAGTCTTCTTATAACTTAGTCCCCTCCATGTATTCTATAATGCAGTGACGCTGGTATCTTTGCTATTTCTCATACATGACATTCAAACTCTTAAGTATAAGCATTTTTATTGGTTCTCTACATGCCTGAAACATTCTTCCTCCTTATCTTCTCCTTCCAGTTTCCCAGGTTTCCTTCATATCTCAGCTGAAAGTCTAATTTTTACAAGACTTTCCCAGGTCTCCTTAATTTCTTAACTTTCTGCCCTCTTGTTGAAACTATCCTTTAATTTATCTTTCATTCATATAAAAACACACATATATACTTATATATGCAAGTATAACATATATGTGTATATACACATATGCATATATACATGTAGATATTCACATACATGTGTGCATGGGTGCATACATGCATATATCTCTATTCATCCTTCAATCCATCTTGTTTGTTTTTTCATTGTTTTGTTTTTGCCTGCTTTTAAGATTGGGAGGGTTTTTGCATTCCTTTTTATTCCCAGCACTTGCAGAGTCTGGCATATATTTGGTGCAAGCTTCCACTGCATCCAGGGCCATCACCATGGCTCCTGACCTATGTATGTCTCACCACTGGACTCCTAAAGACTGTTGAGGAGGGAAGGAGGCTGATGACTTTGCTTAGACCTGCCTCACTTAAATCCAATTGACTTGCAAGTCATACTCCTAATGTCCTCTTCAAGAACAAAGAATGAAAAACAGTAATAAGTGGTATTTGACTAACTGATTTGCTACTAGTTTGATGGGTTGAGGTTATAGAGAGCATATCAAGTCCCTTGGTGAATCTTAAATGGTTTTCCTATTGAATCTAGGGGGGTTTCCAAGTCATATTCACAAGCAATAGAAAATTGTGATGAAGTCTCTTCTAATAAATGTAGGGTTAATTGCAATGGGGTTATTTCAACCCCATCTTTACTATAATATTGAGGAGAAGCATCCTATTTTTAATCACAAAATTTTTTATTTTCATATTACAATACAATTCATAAATCTTGACAAAAATTTCACAGCTGAAAATGTTCACAAAACTCTTGTTTTCATCTGGGGAAAAAATGTCATCCTTTCCCATCCATCTGTTATCTTTGCTCTAGACATAACACAACTGCTTAACTTGTATCCTTTTTCATATATTTTGACAATTTGGGGGAAGTTCCTATTTATAGGATTATTAATGCTTGGAAATTTCCCAGGTAAAAAACTTGTAAATATCTAGCCAGTTAGTGCCCTCACCCTCTGCCCTGTGAAATGACATGGGAACCTACTTATACATTCTTGAAAAGCACATCATCCCTTCTTAGAAAATCCCTGCACTCTTTAGTATCTGGAGTTCCTCTGGTCCCACAACCATCTTAGTCTTAGAGCTTCTCTGATCCCTGAACTATCCCTTAGTAAGTAGCATGGTATGAGGAAATAGCACTGGTTTGGGATTAAAATCCTGATTCTGATGCTTACCCTGTGGATGACTTTAAGTAAGGTACTGAAGTTTTCCATGTTTCAGTTAAGAGAATTAGACTAAAAGGTCCCTTTAAGCTTTAATTCAAAGAACCTGTGAATCTTCATTAAAGGAAGGTAGTCATAGTTGTACCCACAAAAAATTACTATACTAATGAACCAAATCACTGAAATGCTCTCACAGTCATTATACACCCCTACCATGGCTGGAAGATGATAATATCTGGGTCTCTTGATGAAAATCCTAGTTGTATGGTTATATAGAGCTGGCTGGTGCAATGAACGAAGATTGGACCTGAAGTCAGTAAGATTTGAGTTCAGTTTTTGCCTCAGCAACTGTGTGAGCCTTGGGCAAATCACTTAACTAGAGCTAGCCCCAATTTTCTCAAATGTAAAATGGGGATAATAATGGTACTTATCTCTCAGGGTTATTTAGAGAAGAAAATAAGATAATATTTGAAAAGTACTTAAAATGGTACTTTTTATATAGTACCTACTATGTACTATACAAATACCACACCACCACTACTATCATTTGATTTCTATCCATCCCCTAGAAGGTTCTTGTTACAATGAAAAGTATCCTGGATTTACAATCATAGGACTTTGGTTTGTAAACTTTGCCACTTACTACCTGTAGATTCTTCTGAAAATATTGGACATTTAATTTCCAAATGTATAAAATGAGAAAGTTGGACTTTGTCACGTGTAAATTCCCTTTAAGATCTAAATGTTTTATTATATGCTACTACTATCCTTTGGCTCACTCAATCCTTACCTCAGTTGAGAAGTCAACAGTCAGTCCTACTTTGTAGGTGTCAGCTGCTGTCCCAATTTGGGGAGTTGGGGTGTTGTGAAAGTTGCTAGACTGCCCTTTCACTTGATGCCTTTGTCTCCCCCTTCATGTCTACAGTTAAGCCCATGGCATTCCCTTGAATAATCAAGTAAATGACAAAACAAGTATAAATCTTTATTATATTAATCCATCAATCAAGAAGCATTTATTATGTTGCATGTGCTGGATTAAGATCTAAACCTACAGTGAAAGGCAAAGAAATGATCTGCCTTCAAGTCTCTCACAATCTAATGGATGAGGCAACTGGCAGATATCTGTGTGCATTAAAATTATACATAGTGAAAATAGATAGTAATCCAAGAGAGAAGACTCTGGGGAAGAGGCTATTGGGAAAGACTGCCTGCAGGTGAATTTCAAAGCATGTAGTAAATAAATAAAGAGATCGACTACTTTCACTATTGACTGGATGGGTCTATACCTTTGCCAAACCACTTTAATGCTATGTTTGTAGAGGAACATTCAATACTTTTGTAGATCTCTTTCCCTTTAATGTTTAAATAAATGAAACAGAAACATGTTTATTAGGGCATGAACATACCTATATGGTCCCTCTAGAGGTTACATAGATTAAATCATGCAAGATATACAAGTAGAAAATTGTTATTTTGAATGAATACTTTTTGAATATTAAATAATTGTAAGACTTCTTAGACTTTGTGTTATTTTTTGTTCATTTCTTTACTTACATAAGAGAGTGTATACTAAATAAAATGCTTCTGATCCTTTGGAAATTCTCCAGTTACAATATTTCCATCATTTAAGTGTTTACTTATTCTTGCTATGCATTGTGTTTCTGTTTTCCTCTGCCACCAGTCCCAAACATTGCTCAAAACATCCCAAGAAGGGGGGGGGAAATTAAGGCAGAAAAGGAAAAAATGACAGTAGGAGAAAAAGAATCAAATCTGAAATGATGTTAATGATATATCTCTGATACTGATTGATCCCTTTTATAATCTATCCTTAGCCAAGGAACTGGCAAGTCAATGAACTCTGCAAATGGATCAATATTAGCTCATGTATTGAGCAAATATCTATAATTGGCACCCAGACATCTAAGCAGGTTTTTGCTTGTCTACAATTCCTAACCATTTGAAGAGATCAACTTCTTAGGCTGAATTTAAATGGAAAATATCAGCTTCTTCATCCTTAACTTCAAACTGACCAAGGAGATTTGGAAAAACCAATTCACTTTTATTAAACAAATTTATTGCATGTCTATTATGTGTGCCAAATTCTAAAGATAAAAATAAAATAAAAAACCTTAAGGAGCTTACATTCTACTAAATAATGTGTATATAGATGGGGAAATACAAAGTAAATTTTAAATCATTTTAAACTTGATTTTTACAAAACTTTTATTTCCTTGTATATCTCTCCCCTTCCAAGAAAGCTATCCTTTAAAGCAAAGAATAAAAAGAAACAGTGGGGTGGGGGAAGACAATTTAGTATTACTAACCAACACAGGGCAGATAGATGGCAGAGCAGATAGATTACCAGCACTAGATTAAGGAAGACATTTCCTGAGTTCAAAACCGGCTTCCAACACTTACTAGTTGTGTGACCCTGGACAAGTCACTTAACTCTGTTTATCTCAGTTTCCTTATCTGTAGAATGAGCTGGAGAAAGAAATGACAAACTGATATCTTTGCCAAGAAAACTGCAACTGGAGCCACAAAGTATCAAGATGATTTAACAGTAATCAACATATACTATTTCTAGTCCTCTGCTTCTGCAAGGAGATGTACATTTTCATTTCTCTTCTTTGGAACAGTTCTATTTTGGAGTAATTCAATCATTGTAATCGGAAAAAAACATCATTTTTACTTTTTTTCTTTCTATTTATATTGTTGTAGACCCTGGGTATATTGTGTTCTTGGTTCTGCTTGCTTCACTTGGTATAGATTCATTTGTTTTGAGCCTTATAGTCTTCTTATTCACTACATACTATATTTCTTATACATTAGCAATATTCCATCATGTCCATGTACCACAGCTATCCCCTATTTGATATACTTTATACTTAGGGAACATTAACAATTAGGAAGGATTAATAGGTGGTACCTGAGCTATCAACACTTTTTCTTCATTAAGAACTCACATTTTAAAAGAGGCAGTTGACGAATGTGGTGGTAAATGCCTGTAATCCCTGCCTCTAGAAGCAGCAAAGGCTCACGAATGGCTTAAGTTCAGGAATTCTGAGCTTTAATAGGACTAAAGCAGATTGGATGAATGTACTAAGTCCAGCTATTGTTGTTTGTCCTTGGTCCTCCAAGAGGACCATGACATCAGGAAGATGATTCTATGAATTGCAAGTGAATTGGATTTAAGTGATGGAGGGCTGTGCAAGGTTACCAGTGTTACTTTCTCCTCTTGAGCCATCTGGGGCCAGTGGCAAGAAAGAGATCAGGAGATGGCCCCCTCTAAGTCCAGCACCAAAATGGTGACTGCCTGGGAGTGGGGGAGGTTGCCAGGCTGCTCCTTAAGAAGTAGGTCAGGAGAGAAATAGAAAGTCAAAGCTCCTGTGCTCATAAATCAGGGTGGGGGCAAGAGACAGAGACAGAGTGATCATCAGTATTCTCCAAATAATGTACAATTTATATGGGTGTATGTTTACATTTTTGTCTCTCCTGAACATTTCTAGATTTTGATATTCCAGGATGTTTTTAATTATAGCTAGCACAGAACAGATATGTCATTCCTTTGCAATTCATTACTTAACACAGATACTGCTTAAATCTTATCTTTATTTCTTTATAACTCCTCATCTTAATAACAATCAAATTCTTCACTTGCTTTCATGACTGGCTTGAGAATCACTTGGACTGAGATCAGATGAGCAACACAGATGGTACCTAATGCTACATGTTCAGTCTTTTGGCCAGACTCAGGAAGCCAATTATTGAGGAGAAGAGAAAGGGAGCCCACTGGTAGATGCCTTTGTTAAGGCCATTGAGAACGAGATGGACTGGCCCTATTAGAGTGTTAGACAATCTATTTTATTCTTTTCCACTTCAGATGCCATATTATTCAGCAGAAGGGTGCTATCAATGCAGAATATACCACAACACCTGGAACAAAGGAAGTGGGCTCAGCATGCAGTTTTTGTTGCTTTTGTTTTGTTTTGACTGATTAAAGAGAAGAAAATTTCACAATGGTCACAAAATGAAGTAGAGAGTTTGAAAGGTAATCCCTATAATACACTGGTCTCTGAAATAAAACTTTGACCTCAATTACTTAGATATTCAAGGTGAAATAATTATTTTCCATGAATTATTCAAATAATTCTTTGGATACTGAGTACAGAATCAACATTTAATGAGGATCCAATGCATTTAGAATACCATAATTCTTTACTAAGTGCTATGAAGAATTTCAGCAAAGAGTATAAAATATTCTCTAACTTTTCCAATGATGAAGACAGAATTATACAGGAAAGAAAAGCGAAGGACATATGCTTTACAGATAAGGCATGGAGACAGAGCACATAAAGAAACATTTTATTTAAATAGATCTGATAGAAGAAATTATATTCTAGTAACAAAGATTATTTAGAAGGGAGGGAAACAATATATTTTAAAAGCTATACAGGGAATTGTATAGTTTATGATAAGCTATAAGATTGTGTTGAAATACTATTGTGCTATAAGAAATTATGAGTTTCTATTGATTAAAGAAATGCAAATTAAAACACCTCTGAGGTAAAACACCTCACACCTATCAAATTGGCTAATATGACAGAAAATAAGAATGATAAATTTTGGAGACAATGTGGGAAAGACTAATGCATTGTTGGTAGAGTTGTGAACTGATCCAACCATTCTAGAGGACAGTTGGAACTATACCCAAAGGACCGGAAACTGTGCATATTCTTTGACCCAGCAATACCACTACTAGGCCTGTATCACAAAGAAATCATAAAAAAGGGAAAGGACCCACATGTACCAGAATATTTCTAGCTGCTCTTTTTGTGGTGACAAAGAATTGGGGAATGGTTGAACAAATAATATATTAATATAATGGAGTACTATTGTGCTATAATAAATTATGAGCAGGAGGATTTCAGAAAACAAAATGGAAAGACTTACATGAACTGATGTGAGAAGAGCAGAACTAGGCGAACATTGTATATAGTAACAGCAAAATTGTGACATAATCAACTATGTCAGACTTAACTTTTCTCAGCCATACAATGATCCAAGACAATTCCAAAAGTCTGATTATGGAAAATGCTATCCACGTACAGAGTAAGATCTATGGAGTCTGAATGCAAATCAAAACATACTATTTTCACTTTTTTTCTTGTGTTTTTCCCATTTGTTTTGACTCCTCTTTCACAACATGACTAATGTTGGAAATATGTTTAACATGATTGCATATGTACAACAAATTGCTTGCTATCTTGGGGAAGGAGGTGAAAAGGGAGGGAGGGAGAAATACCTGGAACTCAAAATCTTATAAAAATGAATGTTGAAAACTGTCTTTACATGTAATTGGAAAAAAATAAAATACTGTTTAAAAAAGAAATTATGAATTCAATGATTTTAGATAAACATGGAAAAACTTGCACAAAATAATGAAGAGTGAAATAAGCAGAACCAAGAGAATATTGTATGCAGTATCAGCAATATTGTTTTAAGAATGACTTTGAGCCAATAAATTATTTTGTCTATTATAAATACCCAGATGAACTATAAAGGGTACATGAAGAAAGAAATTATCTGCATCCAGAGAAAGAGATGATAAAAAGTATGTATAAAATCATTTTACACACACACACACACACACACACACACACACGTTCACCATCTCTTGGGTGGGGGCAGGGAAGAAAGGAAAAAAAAGAAATTTACATGGTAATTTTGTTGTATATTTGAAAGGGATAGCAAGCTGTGCATAATAGATTTTCAGTTTCATGTGCAATCATCTTTTTTTTTGTACCGTTACAGAAATGATTTATTCCATAAATTAGAAATTGAATTTTTAAAAATGATACAGGGAATGGGATTAAGATACCTAGCTAGAGAAAATGGCAATGAATGAAATTTTGGAAGAATAAAAAGCAAGCAAAATGAAGGGAAAGCAACTATGACTCTGCTTGAGCAGACAATGGCATTGAGTATAATAGAATATGAAGACAAAATAAGGAGGAGTTAAGTAGGAATGGGAAGTGAGAGTTCATTGATAGAAAAAAAAAAAGCATGGAAATACATGGCCCTATATCCTGGCTCTCATGCTTACTACTCTATTAGACTCTATCATCTTTATGTTCATCAATGGTCAACTAATCATCATTGAGAATTTTCTCTAAATCTGCATCATCCTTTTTTTTTTAATTTTTTTTATTTTTAAGCAATTAGGGTTAAGTAACTTGCTCAAGGTTACACGGCCAGTTATTTCTGGGTGTGGTGCTGAGTGTCTGAGCCCGGGATTTGATCTCCAGATCATCCCAACACTGGAGCCAGTACTCTTACTCGCTGAGCCACCTGGCCGCCCCTAAGCAATTGGGGTTAAGTAACTTGCTCAAGGTTACACGGCCAGGTGTTTCTGGGTGGGTGCTAAGTGTCTGAGCCCGGGATTCGATCTCCAGGTCTTCTCAACACTGGAGCCAGTGCTCTTACTCGCTGTGCTACCTGGCCGCCCAATTTGAATCATCCTTGAGCTTCTATTGATTTCATTCATCTTCCTGATATCTTCTGCTTTGGCTTCTATTGATCTATACTATTTGATATTTGATTCGCCTCTGTCTCTACTTCTTCCAATTATTCCAACTACCTCTGTCCCCTAATGAGGGCATTTCCTGTGATCCTTCCAAAGACTCTCTGCTCTTCTAGTCCTTCAGTATCAGCACTTTGTTATAAATTATTTTAACTGTGTTTTAAACACACTAAAATGCTCACCTGAGGGCAACTCCAAGTTTATAAATTTAAAATGACAAAAAAGAGAATTAGATAGTGGGAAGAGTAACAAAACTTGAATTCAAGCAGAACTTCTGACAATTCCTATCCACATGACCTTAGTCAATTTACTCACGTTCTCTTGGCCTCTTTTCACATTTATAAGATGGGTTGGGACTAAATAACCTCTGAGCACTATTCCAACTTTAGATTTGTAGCTCTATCTGAAAATGTGATGTTGGAGAGAAGTTTGGTTGATGCATAAGGCTTAGTAAGATGAAGGAAACAGTTGAGGTTGAATATAAGGAAAAATAACAAAGCAAAGCTATGCCAGTTAGTGAAAAAGGTCAAATGTATTCTATTGAATCATGTAGGCTATAAAATGTATACTTGTTGTAAATATAAATGAGTGGTTATGGGAACATAATGCCTATTAACAAGGCTTGGGACCACTCAGAGTAGTTAACACATACTTTCAATAATTCTGGATTTGGAAGCAGAAGGACTTTGAAGAACTGGTATACCCAATGGAATTAAAATAAAACTGTTAAAAAAAACAGGGAGTTTTCAATTCAATAAATACTTACTGAGTACTTACAATGAGCTACAATGAACACCTAGATGGGCATTTGGTTTAAAAGAAACACACACACACACACACACACAGTCAGCCCTAGAAGAATTTCATTTCTACTGGGAGGTATAGACCATAATGCCATGTTAATTATCAAAGCTGACAATGTACATCATCTTGTTAAAGCCCTATACAAATACTCTTTGAATATTTAACATGCACAGAACGCAATAATTCTTTCTGTCTATGGCCAGTTATAATGCCATTGGCCAAGTGTGGACCTAGAACAAAGCTGAGCCTCTTCGATTGAACTTTTTTATCTCACAGCTGGCTACAAATAACAAAAGTCCAACCACTAAATTTAAAGATGTGGAAACTGGTCTCCAGAAATATCAAATGATTCTGTGCTACTTGTTCAAGGTCCTTCTGATTCCAAATTTAAAGTTCTTGAATGTATGCTAGCTGCTCTGAGAGGTACCTTACGGATTGGTATATTGAGAATATAAATTCTCAATATTGGCCAAAGGGTGCTGAATTTTTGGTGATGGAGAATCAGGAGGAAAGAAAGGCTATTCAAGCATTGATGGGCTAAAGATTTTGTGAATTGAGTATCTTTACCATTGAAATCAGAAGTCTTTCAATATCAAACTTTCCTTCTTGCTATGTTTAGGGAAATATTAATAATATCAATAATTATATAATAATTCATTTATATAATACTTGAAAATGTATGAAGCATTTTCTTCATAACCATTCTCTGAACTAGGTAACCTGAACAATACTAAGTTCATTGTATATATAATAAAATTGATCCTTAGAGGTGCAAGTCCCTTGGTAAATTTCACATATCTTGTGGTTAGAGATCAGACTTGAAGCCAGTTCTCCTGGCTCCACATCTAGGACTATAGCCTCCATTCAGAAGAAAGAAATTGGGTTTGATAATACAGAAATCAACCCCTTAGGGCCTTGGTGGGGAATCTAAGGCAGTGCCTTCTGGAATAAACAGGATGAGAAAGAGATGGCATAATAAAAGAATAAGCAAAACTATGTAATGAATTGTGTAAAGTACATGATACAGAGAGAATAATTAAGGATGGTTTTAAGAACTTAAACCCTGTACTCTGGGAAGTTGATAGGAAAGGGTGAAGGTAATGAGGTTAACTCCCTTTGTAGATATAGAATCAGATGTGCTTGCTCATTGTGGAATGTCTCTCTGCAGAAATGCTTTCCAATTGCTTTCTGATTGCTATATTGAGATGATCATTTGTAGTATTTTTCTTTTTATCAGCCAACTATCAGTGAAGGTTACTTTAATGAGCCTTTGCCAAAATAGAAATGACCAAAACAATTATATTGACAAGATTATCAAAGCATATATAGTTTGGTTATGCATTTAGGATACATGCTTGAGAAAGTTGCCACTTGATACAGCAAAATGAAATCAGAAATCCATTACACCTGATGACTCTGTTACTATACTTTGAGGGAACTCATAGACTATTCTTCCTGTTTCATTAACATTTAAATGCCTTTGGACTTTTTAGAAAGCCTTCAGAGCAAGGTTTCAGTGACGCATGAAATGAAAATTCCCTCCTTACTCTGTGCATTATAGGCCATCACAATTTTTGGTTTTGTTCAGGAGCATTTTCCAATGCAGTTATTTTAAATTTAATAAATCCTGTTTCTACATACAAAAAAAAGCTGAGAATTAAGGTGATTATCTAGATAATTTGTATGAAAGATAATTCACCCCATGCTTTGAATATTCAGGGAAAAATGTTCGATCATCCTGATAATTATCTGCTTTTAAAAACTAAATAATTTGAAAATACTTTGCCCAAGTTAAAAATGAAACTTGAAATGATACACACACACACACACACACACACACACACACACACACACACTACTTTTCAGAGTACTCCAAATCATTAATTATGATATCAATTGAAGACCAAGATCGAAAGTGGCAGTAGAGTTTAATGATCTCTGCCTTCAAATGATTGACAAATAAAAAAAGAGAAGAAAATTATTGTGTAAAAGATTGATGGGACTAATTTTGCCTACTTCCAGAGAATATAGTTAGGGCCAGTGGATTCAAATTTCAAGGAAGAACACTAAGAATTTGAGCTATCCCTAAGTGAAAAGGCCTGATTTGGGAGGTAATTGGTTCTTCATCATTGAAGGTCTTCAAGAAGAGACAGAGTATTCATTCTTTTTTTTCTTTTTGGAGGGGGGAGGGCAGGGTAATTGGGGTTAAGTGACTTGCCCAAGGTCACAGTAAGTAAGTGTTAAGTGTCTGAGGCCAGATTTGAACTCAGGTCCTCATGACTCCAGGGCCAGTGCTCTATTCATTGCACCACCTAGCCACCCCAGGTTATCCATTCTTGAGGAATTTTATGGAGGACATTAACTTTTGGGGTGAAGATGATGTATAATATGGACTCTTCAATCCAGCTTTCTACAAATCTATGACTATTTTGTTTAGCTTTGGCTTAAAAAAAAGTAATAAAAAAATGAAAAATGAAAAAAGAACATTGAGAAGAAACATTAGAAATGAATTTTGTTTATAATTCCTGTTTTCAAAATTAGGGCATAGCAGTTTCTTCTCCCCTTTTTACATTTCTAGATTGAGGCATTTTTAAGTCATCATATGAACATTTTTTACAAATATTATGCAAGGTATTCTCTCTATAACTCCCAACAAATTTCTACCACCAGTTGGTTAATTCTGTACAATTTTCTCTATCAGTCTAATTTGAGGAGATTTTTTTTAGCATCTCCAGTTTGTAATTTGCATGGCTTCCAGACTTGGATGAGTTAGGTGATTTTAAATCTTTGCCAAAACCAGTAGGCATCATTATCCTTGATTCAATCAACCTTCCTCATACAGCCTGGTACTTTATTCAGCTGTACCATCTGGAACTGTATTGTCTTTTTTCTAGTTCAGATTCTCTTTGGATAGTGTTTTCTCATTCCTGTTCTTTTCATTGCAATTCCATTTCCAACCTTTATACTACTTTGATATGTTAGCTTATTCGCTAATAGGTGAAAAACCTTGAAATATTAACTCTCAAAGATGTGTCAGTACTACCAGTTTTAAATGTCAAGTCCTAACCACTTCCATGATATCTATTATTCTGGAGGTATCCAAGAGGTCAGTCCATTTTTTAATTACCTGCTTATTTCAGTTTGATTCACCAGGCTGTTCTGAAAATGAAAGCAGATGGGACTGAGATGAAATGGTGGTTCATAGAGAGAGTTACATCCCTATTAAAGTTTGTTATGTAGCTAATGGCCAGTACAGAAAAGCTTTGTTTTTCATGTTAGTAGTTGATTTCTCTCCTTTGCTGTCAAATTCTGATAGGACAGGGGAAAACAACAACACCACCAAAAAAAGTGACTTCTTGAACTGAAATAATTTTCATATGCTGGCAATATTTGTGAAGTAAATAGGAAGTAGTAAAATTACAAGTAATTCAAATTGTAACCAGAAAAATAGATGAAATAAAAATCAAATGGTTTTAAAAATAAAAATAACTGCTATTTTTTTAAAGTACTTTAAGATTTAGAAAGTACTTTTCATACATTATCACATTTGATCTCCTTAGCAACCTTGTAAGATAAGAATATAGTCTAGAGATGGAAAGACCCTCAGAGGTCATCTACCTCTTGCCCTATATTATAGATGAAGGAACTAAGAGGGAAAGAGGGGAAGACACTAACGGAATTGCCTAAGATCTCAGATGTTGTAAGTGGCAGATTTCAGATTTGAAACTAAATTTTCATACTCTACCTAAAGAAATAGTCTCATTGTATTATGTTTCCTCTATTATTACTTCCTTCTAACACATATAGATATGGAGGTACAAAGAAGTTAAGTAATTTGCCCAAGGTCATACAGTTAGTAAATATCTCAGTAAAAATTCAGACCCAGGTATGGATCACTCTATCCACTATGTCATTCTGCCTCCAACTGGAAAATATTATTCTGATATGTTGACTGTACCTGGGTCTATACAATAAGCATAAACTAGAAATACAATACAATTACACAAAGGACTTAAACTATTGATGGCATTTTGTTCATGATTGTTAGAATACATGAAGTTAAGGAAGCTTGATGGCCATAAACTATCTAAAAACCTATCAATTCTCTACTTCATTGAATTGACTTGTCTTCAAATTCTGGCAAATTAATCTGAATATTGAGATTCATTTCAGGATTATGGTCTGAGCCCCTTTGACTAGACGATAAGTGACATTATTATGCATAAAGAACAGGAGAGATTGTCATAATTCTGTGAAATCTTTTGGTTTAGGAAGCCCAGCTCAGGGTGAAACTTTGATTAAAAATAAGAAATTGGCCATGTGATAACAGGAAATTGATTTTTAAATTCCAAGTTGCAAGCTGAATTCTTACACTTCAGAATGGCTCTAAATGTTGTTTTTATATATGTAAATTATGACATTCCATTCCCTTGTCATGAATCTAATGTTCTGACTTGTTCAAATTCTCTCATTTGTTCTCCTGGGCTTATGCAGAGGGAAGTTTATGGCATCAGATATCATAAGAAATTTAGACTTCAAAGGTGAGAAATAAATAGAAACATAAAAGAGTAGCCAGAGGCATGCTTCCCCTATGTGAGAGTCAGATTTGTGTCAATTGAACAGTACCATACAGGCATTAGCCTGTAGTACACTAGAACCTTAATATTATTCAGTACTGGGGCCCCAGAACCAACACACTACTATTTTGTCTATCAGTGCATGTGTGACAATGTGTGACAATGAGATTCACTGAAAGTTTCAGAAGTCTACCTAAATCCTGGTATAGACAATTAGTCACAAATTAACTATATGTAATACCCTTTTACAAGAAAATCAGAAGTCAAAAATAAGACACTGTACTTTCAGAGTAGCTCTCATTACTAATCTTATACAATAGCAAGGGGACAAGGAAGAGAAAGTCTTCATCCAAAAAAGATTTGACTTTAACAAATGTATCCTAATGGAATATAGTGTTTTTGTTGCATAGGATTAAAATTCCTGCTTCTATTATATTTCTAACTAATCTCATTAAACTCCTTACTAATGTAATGACCCCATAAACAGAAGCTATTGATTGACATTATAACTGGGACAGAAGCCAGACACTAAATAAATAAGTCTGGTATGTAAGAGTCCAGTAGAGGAGGTACATGGGGTGGGCTAAACATGTGAGGGATACCTGGATACTCAGAGTCCTATCAGCAGAGTGGTATGTAGGCATCTTCTATTTCATGTAACATAGAAATAATAATCAAGGCTTTTACTTAAATAATTTCTGGAGAAAATAAAAGACTAAAACAAATTATTCTCATTTGTTTTAAAATAACATTTTTGAATAAAATATTAGCAAAAGGATTATAGTCACATAATATATACACATATAAAGATATCTATCTATGTATCTACTATAATGAAGTTGGATTTCTCCTAAGAATATACAATTGTTTCTATATTAGGGAAACAATAAGCATAGTAATAAAAAAATTAAAAGCTTATCATTATATCAATTGAGAAAAAAATTGGCAATGTACACATTTTTGTTAAAAGTGCTATTAAGACCTTGGAATGTATGTAATTTTCTTAATTTTGATAATAGTAACAATATAAAACCAAGAAATTGCATTATTTATGACAGAAAAACACTAAAGGCATTTCCAATAAGATCAGGGGTAAAGCAAAACTACTGTTTTTTCTATTATTTGATGTAGCTCAAGATATACTAGATATATTGAGATGGATGAAATTGGTAGAAATTTTATAATCAAGGCATGTTCTTTTGAGAATGTTATTTTTCAGAAAATTGTAGAGTCAAGTATAATCAATTGAAATATTAATAGCTCCAGAAAAATAGAACACTATAATATATCCAATCTCCCCTCATCTTGAGACTTTCTGTACATCACCAACAAGATACTCTGGTAAGAGTATGTTGTCAAATATATGTGGAAAAGGTATCAAATACCTGAGAACAGAAGTGGTTATTCAGTAGACAAATGATCAAAGAATATAAAAAGGCAATTACCAGAAAAGCAAACTGTCAGAAGCCTTGTAGAATACAACAAATCACTAATGAGAGAAATACACATTAAAGTATGTTGGAATTTCTACCTTAAACTGAATAGATTGACAAAGATGATATGTAATGAAGATGTTGTTGTTGTTCATCCTTGGTTCTTGAAAAGGACCAATGATGTAAGGAGTGTGCTGTCATGATTTGCTGGTGAACTGGATTTAAGTGAGGCAGAACTGTGCAAAGTCATCAGCCTCACCCTTTTTTCTAGTGTCATCTGGGTCTAGTGGAAAGACATAGGTCAGGATGATTGAAGATGACCCCAGATGCAGTGGGAAAATCACGGCTTTTTTAAGCTAAGTTCTTTCCCAGATCTCAGTTTGTCTGAGGCAAGATCCATTTAATGATTCCATGATTTAAGGCTGGGTAAGAAATTACCAAAAGTCAAAAGTAAGCTGTTAAGAGCTTGATAAAATACAACAAATAACTTATGATAAGATAAGTGTTCATTAAAGTAACTTGGAATTTCTGGTATACGCTGATTAGATTGGCAAAGATGACATGTAATTAAAATGACAATTGTTATAAGGACTATGAAAGTACAGCAATAATAAAATAGTGTTGGAAGTGCTCTGAATTTGTCCAAAAATTCTGGAAATGAATTTGAAATGAAGTCCAAAAAAACACTAAATATACTATTCCACTTGACCCATTGATAAAAGAATTAAGAACATACCCACAATGAAAAAAAATGGGGAGAGAATACTGATTGGCGTAAAAGTATTAGTGTTAGCATATTTGTTTTAACATTTGAAAAAAAAAAGTTTATCCACCAGGGAATAGATGAATAAATTATGGTATAATAATATATTGTGATATTATAATGCCATTTAAATGACGAAAAGCACAGATGTCAGGAAAACATAAAAAGATTTTGGTGCACTGGGGACAAAATGAAGTGATAAGAATTTTGATAACTATTTATACAATGATCACAATGTTATTATGGAAATACTTTTTAAAATGTATTTGTAAGATTATTTCCTTTTTTAAATATTAAATTCTAGATTCTCTACCTTCCTCCTAACCCCTCCACAGAGAATGCAAACAAAATATCAATTACATGTGAAAACTAAACATATTTCAACATTAGCCATGTCAAAAAGAAACAAAAAAAGATGAGAGAAAATTATACTTCAATTTCCATTCAGAATTCATTAGTTTTCTTTTTGAAAATGGATAACATTTTTTTATCATGAATATTTTGGAATTGTCTGGGACCACTATAATGATCAGAGTAGCCAATTCTATCAAAGCCAATCATCAATACATTGTTGCTGTCACTGTGAATAATGATCTCCCAGTTATTCTTGCTTCATTTTACATCAGTTCTTATGCATCTTGACATTTTTTTTTTTTTGGAAACTGTTCCCTCTCATCTTTTCTTATGGCACAGTATAGCACAGTAGTAATCCATCACAATCATGTGTCACAATTTGTTCAGCTATTCCCCAGTAGAAAAGCATCCCCCCACTTTTCACTCCTTTGCCACCACAAAAAAGAGGTGCTGTAACTATCTTTGTATACACAAGTCCTTTTCATTTTTCTTAGATCTCTTTGGGGTACAAACGTAGTGGTCATATTGCTGTATCAAAGAGCATGCAGAGTTTTGTACTTTCTTGGACATATTTTCAAATTGTCAGAAATGATGAACCAGGTCACTACTCCATCAACATTCATTATGTATTTATTTTCCCCTCATCCCCTCCAGCACTTGCCATTTCTGGTAGGTTTGAGGTGGTACCTCCGAGTTGTCCTAATTTGCCTTTCTCTAATCAGTAATATAGAGCTGTTTTTCCTGTGATTGTAGGTGGCTTTGATTTCTTCTTCTGAAAACTATGTATTCATTTTCTCTGACCATGTATCAATTAGGTAAAGGTTCCAATTTTTATAAATTTGATGATTTCCCATATATTTTAGAAATTAAGTCTTTTTCAGAGAAACTTGCTATAAAATATGTTATCACTTCATTGTCTGTGGTACCTTTTAGCAAAATGCATTTTCTCTGATTATCTCTTTCAGTTAAGTCTAATTTTACTTTTGCTTTGTTTGACCTCATGATACCCATGTCTTCACTTCAGCTGAAACAAAATAGACTCATTTTGTTCTTCATTTTAAAATTGTGGGTTTTTCTAGGGGCGGCCAGGTAGCACAGCGAGTAAGGGCACTGGCTCCAGTGTCAGGATGACCTGGAGATCGAATCCTGGGCTCAGACACACAGCACCACACCCAGAAATAACTGGCAATGTAACATTGAGCAAGTTACTTAATCCCGATTGCTTAAAAAAAAAAGTGTGTTTTTCTGTCCCAACTGTGTCTCTTGTATGCAACATAATGTTGGATTCTACTTTCCAATCCATTCTATTTATTTGTATTCCATGGGTTAGCCCATCCTATTCACATTCACAGTTATTATTGCTAACTGTATAATTCCCTCCATCCTGTTTTATTCTGTTTATCCTTCTCTCTTCTTATACTGTCTCTCCTCAAATGTCTGTTTTGCTTCTGATCACTGCCTCCCTTAATCTGCCATCCTTTATATCATCCCCCATATCTCTTTTCCACTCCCCTCCCCTATTTCTCTCTTGGGCAAGATAGATTTCTATACCTAAATGAGTGCAGGCATGTGTGTATAAAACACACACACACAGAATTCCTACTTTAAACCAATTCTGATGTAAGATTCAAATATTACTAAACTGCCTCCCATTTCCTCCTTCCCCATCAAAGATTTTCCTTGCATGCCTCTTTCATATGATAAAATTTCCCAAGTCGATCTTTCCCTTACCTCTTATCCCAGTGCATGAAACTTTCTCACTCCTATCAAAACTCCTTTTAACTTTCCTTACAATGATGTAATTATATATGCCATCTTCCCACATAGGAATGTAAACAGTTTAACTTTGAGTTCCTTATAATTACTATTTCACTTTTACCTTTTTATGATTCTCTAGATTCTTCTGTTTGAATGTCAAATTTTCTATTCTCTTCTGATCTTTGCATCAGGAATGCTTAACAACCCTCTATTTCATTACATTTCTATTTTCTACCATGAAGGACTATACTCAGTTTTGCTGGGTTGGTCATTTCTGGTTGTAATCCTAGCTCCTTTAATTCCTGGAGTTTTGTATTCTAAGCCCTCTGCTCTTTTAATGTGAAAGTTGCTAAAATTTTGTGTGATCTTGACTATGGCTTAACAATATTTAAATCATTTTTCTGTATACTTGCAATATTTTTTCCTTGACACAGGAGCTCTTCAATTTGGCTACAATATTCCTAGGAGTTTTCATTTCAAAATCTCTTTCTTTCTTTGGAATCTCTATTCTTTTGATTTACATTTTATCATCTGGATTTAAGACATTAGGATAATTTTCCTTGATAAATTAATGAAATATGATGTCAAGAGTTTTTTTTTTTTCATCATGGTTTTCAGGTAGTCCAATAAATTAAAAATTATTTTCCCTGTATATATTTTCTAGTTCACTTGTTTCTTTCCAATGAGGTCTTTCACATTTTCTTTGATTTTTGATTCTTTTGATTTTGGTTTAGTGTTTCTTGAAGTCTCATGGAGTTGTTAGCTCCCCCTGGCCCAATTCTAATTTTCAAAGAATGATTTTCTTCAGTGAACTTTTGTATCTCCTTTTTTCATTTGGTCAATTCTCCTTTTTAAGGAGTTCTTTTCTTCAATGAATTTTTGTTCCTCTTTTACCATTAGAACACTTAAATTTCCTAAAAGTTACCATTTCTTCAGTATTTTTATACCTATTTTATCAAGCTGTTTATTCTCTTTTCATAATTTCCTCCCATTCTTCTCATTTCTTTTTCTATTTTTTCTCCACCACTCATATCTTTAACTCCTCTAGGAATTCTTGCTGC
>NW_027185889.1:6547838-6565202 GCF_028583685.1 Petaurus breviceps papuanus | reverse complement strand
CTACTATGTTTGGAGATTGTTCAGGTGGACTGCAAGTTTTTGCCATCTCCAAGTTGGTGTTATCATGAGCCCTCACCTCCTTGCAGCTGAAAGGACAATTGTTCCTCTCTGCCCTAGAACTGCTTATGGCCAGTTGCACCCAGTGACAGCAAAGGATCCCCCATATCCTCTTTTTGACACCATTACCTTCTCTGGGCTGAGAGTTCCCAAAGTTGCTGATGCTGCTATCTCTATTGCTACTTTCATGCCTGTTCCAAGGCCCACTGATGTTCCTCCCATGCTTCCTGTCCAATATCTCAGATCTTTCCAGCTCACCTTGTAAGCAGTCTTTTACTGGGAAAATGTCTCTCCTGGAAAAATAAATCTCTTTCTGGTAAAATGTGCCCCCTTGACTCTGTTGGCTCTGTTGCTCCAAAATTGCATTTAAGGAGATATTTTAAAGCTGTTTGGATGGGAATGTTAGAAGATTTTCACCCGAGTCCCAGCTATATTCTGCACATTGGTCTCATAAAATATCTTTAACCTCTGATTAACTCAATAAGCAATCACAATTCCGGACTGACAATGATATTATGTTTTCTATCTGTTGATAGATAATTTACTGTGGATACATAAGGAGATTTGGAGACTTGACCAATATTTTGCTTGCCTTCATTTTTTATTTTGTTTGAAATGGGGATCATTGTGGCTAGTGATGGATAGTTATAGTGGCAAAAAAAGAAGAAAACTTGGTAAAGAAATGAAAAGTAGTCACATATTTAAAAAGTATACAGAAGAGAGAAGAAGGAGACTTAGAAGGGGACACAGACAAGTAGATAAATGTTGGCATTAACATATAATATTATAATGATATAAATACACATATATGTATATTTATTTGAGTTTGTGTATACATACACATACATATATACATGATCTATCTATCTGTTATAAATTAGAGTTCATTTTATATCCTTGGATCTTATGTATTCATTGTTATTTGGCCAAGAACTCTTAGACATCTTCCACAGATAGATGGGTATGTAGGTAGGCAGGTAAATAGATAGCTATACTTTAATAGGTTATTGATTTTATATATTATCTGTCCTTCTTATGTGGAAAATACAAGTTTCTTGATGACGTATTAATTAAAAATAAAAAGAAATACATCAATAAATTTTGTGATTGTTCTGCTTTCATTTAAGAAATACTATTTTCTCTTCAGGGCTAAAAAATTTCTGACCAATAAGACATACAGAAAAATATATATTTAAATTAAAAGGCACACACAGCATCCTAAAAACCTTAGAGTTATTGTTTTATATATCGATGCCATATATGTGCATGTAATATACAATATGTAATACCATATGTATATATCAATATGCACACATACATATGCCAATGATAACAGTTGCCCTTCCTTTTTAGGTTTAAGTCTGCAAGGTTGGCATTCAAGAATCTATTTGCTTCTCCTATATACTTGACTTACAATCACAATTTTAAATTTACAATGTTTATTGATAACAGCAGGTTTATGAAGCTCAATTTGCTACATACTTGGTTAAATGAAAGACATGTTTATGTTAGTATTATTTCCCCATTCATTTAGTTTTATTTTTAATTGGGAAACATATCATTTTATTATGAATAACTAAGCATTAATATTTTAGAAAAAATATAAATATAAACATCATATTCCATTAAATCTTTTCTGAACATTTATTAAAATTCTTTTTATTCTTGATTTCATGTGATCATTAATTTAGCAGTGAAAGAGACTTTGGATATGAGCCAGTACAGCTCCCTGATTTTCATGATGACCTAAAGAGATGAAGTGGCTTTTTTGAGGTTAGACATGTAATAAGTGGCAGAAAAGCAAGATTCACCCCTGGGACCTCTGATGCAAAATCTAGGAGACTTTCTAGTACCCCTCCTACCTCTTGTTTTTTTTGGAGGAGGAGGGCAGGGAAATTGGGGTTAAGTGACTTGCCCAAGGTCACATGGCTAGTAAGTGTTAAGTGTCTGAGATCGGATTTGAACTCAGGTCCTCCTGACTCCAGGGTCAGTGCTCTATTCACTGAGCAAACTAGCCTCCCCACTCCCACTACCTCTTTGACTTTTAGTTGTTAGCTTCAATGGTGACAGCCCACCGAGTTTGTATGGAGCTCTTTGAACTGCTGGAATGAATGTTCTTAGAACTCTTTCATGGGGCAGGTGTTTACTATCTCAGCTATTCCTTTAATCAATTGCTGAACTTTTTAGCTCACTTCTTTTCAGAGCTCTGGATTTTTCCCTTCTTTACAGATTTCTGTTATCCAAGAGTCATAATAACAGCTGTGCACCATGTCATGATATGAGCAACTTTTTCAGTCAGCAAGGAATCATTTTTTCCCCCTTTTAGCATAAACTCACCTTCTTATCAAGTATTTGCTTAGTATTTGCATGCCAAACTTAGGTTTTCTCATTAACACTTAGTATTTTCCTGTAATTTTTATAGTCTGGCTTCTGACATAGATTGCCTGCTTTTTAAGCGACTGACTACATTCACTTTTGGACAACAGGGCAATTTAAGAAAGCATTAAAATAAAATGTTAGAGGCAAGAGGTCAAGGAGTGTTGTAAAAAAATGAACAGATTACTTCAAACAAATTAACAAAATGACAAGTTGCCACATTTTCGAAAATCTATACTACATCCTACCAAAGGAGTTCTTTTTTTTTTTTGTTTCTTTTTTTTATTTGAATATTTGATTTTAAAACTTTCAATCCCAGATTCATTCCTTTCCCCCCCCCTGCCACCCACCCCCACTGGGGAGACAAGCAGTTCAGTATAGGTTGTACATGTGCGGCTAATGCAAAACAATAACATAGTAGATATATTGTAAAAGACTGACTACATTTCCCTCCCACCTGTTCTATTCTCTACTTTGATCCTGTCCCTTTTCAAAAGTGGGTGCTTCCAACTTCCCTCCCCCCCAGCCTGCTCTCCCTTCCATCATCCCCCTTCTCATCCCCTTCCCCCCCCATTCACCTGGAGAGTGAGATCCCCTATTTAGTGTGTATTTCCCTCCCTCCTCAAGCCAGATTCAATAGGAATAAGGTTGACCCATTCCCTTCTGCCCTCCTGTTCTTCCCCTCCATTGCAACCATTTTCCCCTGCCTCTTCTGTATGAGATAGTTTGCCCCAATCTGTCTCTCCCCATCTCCTCTCATTATACACCTCTCACCTCTCAATTTCACCTTTTAAGTATCATCCCTTCCTGTTAAATTGGTCCCGTGCCCTCTATCTATGTACACCTGTAAACGTATATACACACATTCACATATGTATTTATATGCCCGCATACCCTCATATATATATTTCTAATCCCTTCAACTACTGAGAAAAGTTTCATAAGTTACAATTATTGTTTTTCCATGTAGGAATGTTAATAGTTCAACTTTGATAAGTTCCTTATGATTTCCTTTCCCTGTTTACCTTCTCATGCTTCTCTTGCTTCTTGTATCTGAATGTCAAATTTTCTATCCAACTCTGGTTTTTTCAGCAAGAATACCTGAAAGTCCTGTATTCCACTGAATGACCATATTTTCCCCTGAAACATGATACTCAGTTTTGCTGGGTAGGTGACTCTTGCTCTTAATCCCAGCTCCCTTGACCTCCAGAATATCACATTCCAAGCCCTTCGATCCCTCAGTTTAGAAGCTGCCAGATCCTGGGTTATCCTGATTGTGTTTCCACAATATTCAAATTGTTTCTTCCTGGCTGCTTGTAATATTCTCTCCTTAATCTGGGAATTCCAGAACCTGGATATAATATTCCTAGGAGTTTTCTTTTTGGGATCTTTTTCAGGAGGTGATCGGTGGATTATTTCAACCTCTATTTTGCCCTCTGCTTCTAAAACATCAGGGCAGTTTTCTTTGAGAACTTCCTGGAGGATGCTTTCTAGGTTCTTACTTTGGTCATGGCTTTCAGGTAGTCTAATAATTTTTAAGTTATCTCTCCTGGATCTATTTTCCAGATCAGCGGTTTTTCCCATGAGATATTTCACATTGCCTTCTATTCTTTCATTTGTTTGGATCTGTTTAACAGCATCTTGATTTCTCATAAAGTCATTAGCTTCCATTTGCTCCAATCTAATTCTGAAGCAATGATTCTCCTCAGTGAGCTTTTGAAATTCTTTTTCCATCTGGCAAATTCGACTTTTTAAGGCATTCTTCTCCGCATTGCCTTTTTGAGCCTCCTTTGCCATTTGAGTCAGTCTGTTTTTTAAGGTATTATTTTCTTCAGTCAGGCTGTTGACTCTCATTTCATAATTTTCTTGCATCGTTCTCATTTCTCTTCCCAATTTTTCCTCCACTTCTCTTATCTGCTTCTTAAGGTCCTTTATGGCCTGTAACCAGCTTGTATTTTCCTTTGAAGCTTTTGGTGCAGGAGTACTGACTTCACTGTTTTCCTCCTGTTCCATGCCTTGCTCCTTCTTATCCCCAAAATAGGAGTGTAATGTTGGAATCTTCTGTCTGCTTTGTTTCCTCTGCCTCCTCATTTTGCCACTCAATTATTTGACTTTTGGGCTTTTTGCCACAGTAGGACTCTGCCACCAGACAGGGGAGTTTTCGTCCCAAACGCTGGGGTTTTCTCAGCTGCCAGGGGTATTAGATGGGTGCCCTCTCTGAGGTCTCCACATGCTCTGGCAAGCTGGACGCACGCCCCAGGACCTCCACCCTAGACTGCATTCCAGATCCAAGCAGGTTAAAGCAAGAGCGATTACCCCTCAGACTGGTGCTTGGTCCCCCTACACTCTGCAGGCCAGGAGCTGAAGCTGCCACATGGTGCTGGCAGGTTGTGCTGGAGTCTCAGCGGTTCCTCACCCTGGGGGTAGAAGCCATGCACTCCCACTTACTGGTCCCAAAGTCCAGACTGCACTGGTCTCTCACCTTGTCCTTCGCATCTATGTATTGATATATCTGGAAATGGCCACAGCTGCTGCTGATCTGGAGTCCCGCTGGCCGGCAGCTGGTCAGGCCCGCCCTGGGGCTAAAGCCTCGGGGTGGGGCTGGGCTCGGCTCCCAGAGCGCTGGGCTGGCCAATTCCTGCTGGCCTGCCGGGCTGTCCTCAGCGGGAGGTTAGCTTCTCTGTGTCATTTTGTGGGTTCTGCACCTCCAAAGTTTGTTTAGAGTCCCCTTTTTTCATGGATTGGGGAGGGTGGAAGCCGGGGCCGCGGGAAGGTCTTGCTTCTACTCTGCCATCTGACCCCAGGAGTTCTTAACTAAATTCTCTCCCTCTCTCCTTTTCCCCTCTTCTCCTCTCTACCTCTCCCTCTCGTTCCACTCCCCACCTTCCCCTCATTCTCTCTTCCCTCGCTCTTGCCCCTTCCCAGCCCTCCTCTCCCTTTCTTCCTCTCCCCTGCACTCTTTTCCCCTCCTACTTTTCCTTTTATCTTTTCTTCTGCCCACTTTCCTATTCTCCCCTTCTCCATCTCTCTCCCTCTCCCCCTTTCCTTCTTTCTGCCCCTCTCCTCTTCTCCTCTTACTCTTCCCTCTTTGCCCCATCCTAAGTGGTCTGTTCGACTGTCCAGAAACTCATAATCCTCACAAACTCACAGCATCAGTTACCAAAGCAAAGTTTGCATCATAGTCCTTACAAAGTAATAGTGCTAGTAGAGAAGGACTTGAGTACCTTATGAGTAAAATATCTCATCCCAAGATCAGTGTTAACATCCCCATATGGCTTCACATTTTCTCTTGGGGTGGTGGTGGTGGCGCATCTCTATGCAGAGCCAGTGTACTACATGGATTTAATCACTTCGATGTCCTCATTTCTTATCATGGTGTCACTTGTGCAAGAAACTTCCTCTTTTAAAATCGATGTGTTTTTGTCCATTTATTTTCACTTTGTGAAATGTGATTTTGTGAAACCACAGCCACTTATCTGTCCTCACCTGGTGCTCTGCTAAGCACTCTACAGAATAATTCCATGCAAGCCCCAGAATTAGAACTTAAAGGGAACTTTAGAAGTCACTTATTCCAACTTTCTCATTTAGCACATGAGCAAAATGAGGCCTATAAGGCTGCAGAGACTTGTCGAAAGTTTAAGAGGTGGGGAAAGAGGTGTGATTTGAGCAAATAGCCTTTTACTCCAAATTCAGTACCATGGCACTTCTAATTTAACACCTGTCCTTTTTTTAATTGGGATTCTTTTTATTTTAATTTTTAAATTGAATTTCATGTTTATGTTTAGTTTACATCATTCATTTCCACAAGATTTTGAGGTACACATTTTCTCCTTTTCTTTCCCCTACCCACCACCCTAAAACAGTGATCCCACTGTATACCCCCACACCCAATCTGCTCTCACCTATATTTTCCCACACCCCTCCTCTGACTTTCCAGCTTTCCAGTAGGGCAAGATGGATCGCTATACTACAGTGCCTGTGTATCTTATTTCCCAGTTGCATGTAAAAATATTTATATATATAAAACATTTGATTTTAAAACTTTGAATTCCAGATTCTTGCCCTTCCTCACTCATCACCCACTCTTACTGGAAAGATAGGAAATTCAATATAGGTTGTACAAATGTAGCTACACAAAACCTTTTCATAGTGGGTATATTGTGAAAGACTGACATTCATAATGGATATATTGTGAAAGACTGACTGTATTTCCCTCCGTCCTATCCCACCCCCCACTTGTTCTATTCTCTACTTTGAGCCTGTCCCTTTTCAAAAGTATGTGCTTCTAACTTCCCTCCCCCACCAAGCTGCCCTCCCCTCCATCATCCCCCCTCTCATCGTCTTCCTCCCTACTGTCCTGTAGGGTGAGATACCCTATTTAGTGTGTATGTTATTCCCTCCCTGAGCCAAATTCAATGAGAGTAAGGTTATCCCATTCCCTTTTGCCTTCTTGTTCTTCCCCTCCATTGTAGCAGCTTTTCCCTTATGTCTTCTATGTGAGATAATTTACCCCATTCTGTCTCTCCCCATCTCCTCTCATTATATTCATCTCTTACCTCTCAATTTAACCTTTTAAGTATCTTCTCTTCCTATTCAATTGGTCCTGTGCCCTCTGTCTATGTATACCTGTACACATATATACACACACTCACAAATGTATTCATATGCCCATATACCCTCCTATATAGACATAAACATGTATGTATGTATGTGTATATATATACACATTTATATTCCCTTCAACTATTTTCATACTGAGAAAGATTTCATAAGTTACAATGATCATTTTTCCATGTAGAAATGTAAACAGTTCAAATTTGATAAGTTCCTTTTGATTTCTTTACCCTCTCATGCTTCTCTTGCTTCTTGTATCTGAATGTCAAATTTTCTATTCAACTCTGGTTTTCTTATCAAGAATGCTTGAAAGTCCTCCATTCCACTGAATGTCCATATTTTTCCCTGAAGCATATACTCAGTTTTGCTGGGAATATGATTCTTGGTTTTAATCCCAGCTCCTTTCATCTCCAGAATATCATATTCTAAGCCCTTCGATCCCTCAGTGTAGAAACTGCCAGATTCTGTGTTATCCTGATTGTGTTTCCACAATATACAAATTGTTTCTTCTTGGCTTCTTGTAATATTTTCTCCTTGATCTGGGAACTCCAGAACCTGGCTATAATATTCCTAGGAGTTTTCTTTTTGGGATCTTTTCAGGAGGTAGATTCTTTTAACCTCTATTTTGTCCTCTGGTTCTAAAACATCATGGCAATTTTTGTTGAGAATTTCTTGAAGGATAATTTCTAGATTCTCTTTTTTTATCTTTTTTTTCAGGTAGTTCAAAAAATTTTTAAGTTATCTCTCCTGGATCTATTTTCCATGTCAGCAGTTTTTCTAATGAGATATTTCACATTGCCTTCTATTTTTTTCATTTGTTTGGATCTGTTTAATAGTGTCTTGATTTACATAAAGTCATTAGCTTCCATTTGCTCCAGTCTAATTCTGAAGGAATTATTCCCTTCAGTGAGCTTTTAAGATTATTTTTCTATCTGGCAAATTTGACTTTTTAAGGCATTCTTCTCCTCATTGGCTTTTTGAGCCTCTTTTGCCATTTGTGTTAGTCTATTTTTTAATGTGTCATTTTCTTCAGTCAGATTGTTGACTCTCTTTTCATGATTTTCTTACATCATTCTCATTTCTCTTCCCAGTTTTTCTTCCACTTCTCTTATTTGGTTTTCAAAATCCTTTTTAAGCTCCTCTATGGCCTGTAACTAGATCATATTTTCCTTGGAAGATTTCAGTGCTGGAGTTCTGACATCATTGTCTTCTTGCCTTTCCATGCTTTGATCCTTTTTGTCCCCCAAAAAAGGATTCCAAAGTCGGAATGCTGTTCTTGCCTTGCTTCCTTTGCTTGCTCATGTTGCCACTCAGTTACTTAACTTTTGAGCTTTTTGCCACAGTGGAACTCTGCTTCCAGAGAGGATAGATTTGTCCCAAATTGCTTGGATTTTAACAGCTGCTGGAGATATTAGTTGGCTGCCCTCTCTGAAGCCTGTGCATGCTCTGCCTCATTGATCATGCACCCCAGGACCTCCATACAAGACAGTAATCCAGATCCAAACAGGTAAAAGCAAGAGCTATTACCCTTCAGAATGGTTGCTTGGTCTCCCTACAATCTGCAGGCCTGGAGTTCTGAAGCAGCCATGTGGCGGCAGCCATGGCACCTCAGCCACTTCTCCCTCTGGGGGCAGAGGCCAGACTGTAATCCCTGATTCTCTGTTCTTAAAGTCTACACTGACCTCTCACTTTGTCTTTGGCATCTATGGGTTGATAATTCTGGAACCTGCCACATCTGCTGTTGATCCACTCTCCTGATGTCCCTCTAGCCCTTGCTGGTCAGGCTGCCCTGAGGCTAAAACCATGGACTCACATTGGGCTGGCCTCTGCTCCCAACAGGCTGTGATGAACCCTTTCTGTTCACCTGCTGGGCTGTCTTCAGCGGGAAGTTTGTTTCTGTCACTTTGTGAGTTCTGTAGCCCTAAAGTTTGTTTAGAGTTATTTTTATAGGTATTTGAGGTGGTTAGAGGGGAATTACATGGAGTTTTCCTGCTTCTACTCTGCCATCTTGGCTCTGCCCCCAATACCTGTCCTTTAAGAGTTAATTACATAATAAGGATAATTGAATATATTGGCCCTTGTCATGAACTGGGTATAGAAATGTGACCACTGTAAGACTACGTAAACATTTTTTGTCATTCACAAGTCATCATTTTGGTGCTAGGCATGTTAAAAATGTAAATTAATTGGGAGTAGAACCAAGATGGCAGAGTAAGAACAGCAGCTTAGCTGAACTTTTCCAGCATTCACTTTCAAATAACTTTAAAGTAATATATAAAACCAAATTTTGGGCTGACACAGCCAAGAAAAGATCAGGATGAGATATTTTTTTCCAGTTCAAGACTGCTCAGGAGGCTGGCAGGAGTGTTCTGTGACACTGTTATTGGGGCCACCCTGTAGTACACTTGGAGGAAGCATCAATCACGGACCTTGGAGGAAGCTATAACAATAACAGTCACAGTATCCAGAGCTTTCAAGAGTTAGACAACTGCTCAGAAGGAGATTTTGGTGGACCTTTGGCTGGCACCAATCACAGGACCTGGTGGTATTGGGCAATTCTATTGCCCATATGCATTTTTGCGTCCCAGTCCCATGGTGCAGGTTGACTTATGGTCAGTCATACAACAGCAGGGGTCCTTGTTATAGGGATTAAGGGGTATTAGACAGAGTTGCAGGGAAGCATGGAACCTGGTTGTGATTATATGACCCTGAGGAGTGCTAGTTCTTATGGATGTAAAGGTTCAGGGGCTGTTTGTGAGTAAAGACTAGGGTAGCAATGACCACACCCCTCCCCAGATCATACCACTTTGGAAGTACCAAAAACTTGCAGACTCCTAGAACTAGTTCTGAAAATAGCAGCATGAAAAAGTCTGAAGTTTGGTAGGCACAGTGCCACTCTACCTCCAGGTGAGCAAAGTCTAACATAAAGTTCACAGTCAAGAAATAGACTGGAAAAATTATGAGCAAATGACAAACAAACAAAAAACCCTGACCATACAGACTATTGTTAAATGGAAGATCAAGAATCCAAATAAATTATTGATATTTCCAATGCTCACAAGATCACGGAGAAATCTAGCTGCCAGATGTGAAACACAGCTAATATTTGAAAAGGATACTGGAAAAAACAGGAATAACAAGAATTGAAAAGAAATAATAAAAGCTGGAATTTAAGTTAAATTTTGCAAAACTCTTTATATATTATCTTATTTGAGCCTAAAAACAACCCTATGAGATAGATGCTTTTATTATGACAATTTTACAGATGAGAAAACAGAAGATAAAATCCCTTGTTCTAGTCATATAGCTATGAAGCATCTGAAATAGGATTTAAGCTTAGATCTTTTTGACATAATTTATAGCACTCTACCCACTGGACCACTAAGTTTTCTCAAAACAAGAGTCTTCTGACCCACTGGTGTCAAATTCAAATGGAAACAGGACACTGAATCATACATAATGATCCCTGAGGGCTGCACATTAACTTAGAAAACCATATATTAATATTATCTATGGTTTGTTATATTTTTATTTATTTTGTTAAATATTTTACAATTACATTTTGATATTGTTCTTCAGGCACTTAGGAGTGTTGTGAGGTGAAGTCTATCACCTCTCTAACCTAACAACAATCTCACAAAAGTTCACCCAGTACATGTGGTCAGGGTCATTGAACCAAAGAAGTCAGGCTAAGACCTTGTAAACACAAAAGCAGGTGGAAGCAGAGAGAGGAAGAGTTAAACCAGGGAAACCAATCTAAACACTTGGAAATGGACCAGAGCATGAAAAAGATTGAGGTAGAAACTCCAGTGGGAGTTTCTACCAAAGTATGTGAAGCCAGCCAGCACTCAACAAGGCAGTGATCAAGGACCTGAATTTGAATCATGTCCTTAGTCTTACAGAACAAAAAGAGGAAGAGAAATACAGAAACAGACCCCAAAAGCCACTGATGAGGAAGCCAGGGCTCCACTTTGTGTACTATTAGAGCATGGAGAGCTACAAAAGGAGAAGAGGCCAATTTGATGTTGAAGCATCCATTCCAGTGCATCTGTTCAAGAGGCCTGACATCAGTGTGATTTTCATCATCTTCTGGGGCCTGTTAGGCTACAACAAGGACCAGAATTAATTCTTCATGACAGGAGAGAACTCGCTTTTGTACATGGACATGTGGTTGGACATGTGTAATGCCAATAAAATATGCATATTCATAAGAGCTGCTACAAATATGCATAAGTATTTCCAGGGTAGATTTGTAATATATAATAAACTCTCTTCTTCCACAACAAAACCAAAATATTTATTCGGAACATCACTATTAGGATAGCAAGAGGTAATATTTAGCAAGGTACTCCACTAATCCAGGGAGCACTGACATCTCAAGCATTATTTCTATTAGAACTCCCCACAAACAAGCTCCCCTAGTCAAGTTCCTCCCTCAGCCCACTCACATTCACTTCTCTCTCTGTTCTGCTTCACTTTCCCCTGAGCAAGCTCCTCCTACAGAAGGCTCCATGAGAGTCAAACTCCATGTGACTCAGGCTATATCACAGCTGTGAGCTGGTTTGGAGCTCAAAGCAGGTCTCATAGGCCTATTAATATATGTGAAAGATCTTCCTGTTCCATTAACATGACAATATGATATCAGAGAGAGCTGAATTCGAAACCTATATCTGATATTTCCTAATTGTGTGATGCTGATCAAGTAATTTAACCCCAGATATATTCAATTTTCATTGATGGCCTCTAAAATCCTCTTTACTTTTACATCTGTGTAAGTGAAGAACAAAACTTGATAAAGTAGAGCCTGCAACTTACATCAAAGAGATTGAGACAGATGGCAGGAATTGAGGCAGAGATTGGTACCTAACACCAGTCCCTGAATTCATACTGGCAGTTCAAGTGGCATCCAAATTACAGATGGAAAAGTCTAGTCATAATGTACCCAGCCCATCCAAGAGCATCAGAAGGGACTAGCCTCTGATCACAATTCTAATTAAGGACTGAGGCTGAAGATCATGACTAGCAGAAGATTAGGGGTAAGGAGGGGTTGAATACAATGAAACAATCCATGGGTTAAGGGAAGTCAAAGATTAAAAAATAAATACAAGAGTGTAATACCACACCAACTTTGTCCAGAGTCTCAGAGAAAACGATAGTAAATAGCAACAGCAGCAACTATCTTGGTAAAAAAAAAAAAGTAAAGGTGAGGTTGGAAGAAAAGAATGAAAAGATTTTTTTAAAATGAAATCATGACTTATGATCATATAACACTTAGAATCTCTGTAGAGATGTAATCTTGGAATATAAAATTACAAAAGTTAAAAGACAAAATATTACAACCAAGAATATTGACACTGCAAAACTGAGTATAATCCTACAGAGGCAAGTGGAGTTTTAACAGATTAGAAAGCTTTTGAGCATTTTTTGATGAAAATAACATACATGAATAGAAATTTTAAATTACAATCTAAAAAATCAAGACAATCCTGGTAAGGTAAATAAACTTTATGAATTAGATGGGACTCAATGATGATAAATTACTTGCATTACAATGGAAGTTAAAATATCCTTTCAGACTTTTGTTATCTTCAGCCGTCACTGAGATAAATAATCTAACATTTATGGGACATTTTGTTCTGTATACAAACATAGATGGATATGGCAGGGTGGTGGTGGTGGTGGTGGTATTTCATGATATTCTAATCTGAACAAGAAAAAAAGAGGGCTGAGAATGTAAACACTTAATAAATACATAAACTATTGTGCATTACTGTAATGTAATATCACTCTACCATAAGAAATAGCAAAATGAGTAGAATCAGTTAATGACTTCCATAAAATTAAGAAATTTATAAGCAGAAGCAGTAGAACATTTAATAGAATGACTTCTGCATTGTAAAGGAAAACAATTTTGAAAGGTTTAAGAATGCTCATCAGTGGGTCAGTCAGGGCTCCAGGAAATGGATCACAAATTATGTTTACCACCTCTTTACATAGAGATAATGAATTGTATGGAGTTAAGGAATGACATATACATTTTCAAAGAACTCCAATATGTTTCTTTTTTCACTCATTTATTAATTCTAATTCATTCATTCATTTATTTATTTGCTTGTTTATTATGACACTCTTTATTGGCTATAAATGAGAGCTTCTTTGGGGGAAGAGATAGATGATTATCAGCATCAAGAGGACTGACAGAGTTTATATTGATACTAAAAAAGGAAGAGAAGGAAAATAACATCAATGAATCATTTTTTTAAAGCAAACACTAAACCAAAGGAAATTTTAGAAGGGAAAAGAGATGCATAGAGCAGTTTTATAGTTACAATGTAAAATTTGAAATATTCAATACAAGCCACAGACTGTACCTAGCAGAGATCATAGTTTCATGCCCAATTATTATTTTCTTCTTCCTTTCTATTTTCCTCCCTCCCTTGTTTTCTTCCTTCTTTCTCTTTCTTTCATTCTTTCTTTCTCTTTTCTTTTCTTCCTTCCTTCCTTCCTTTTTTTCTTATTCTTCTTTATGGGGAAATGTAGATTTTTGTCAAGTTCACAATAAGAAAAGGGAATACATACACATATTAGCCCCCTTCCATTAGTAATATTTTTTACTGAATTGGTGAATTAATAATTATATTTACTTTATGTAAATAGTTTAGCTGAGTGGTTGCAGGTGAAATCACAAGTTGTCTTCCAGTTAGTCATTGAAGACTTCATAAAGAGACAAAAATTCAAATAGTTTCAATAGTGAAAAGGAGAATGCTTTTGATGGTCAAATTAATGGTTTCAGAGAAGACACCAAATATAAGTAGGCTATAATGAAGCAGGCACATGTACACACAATTGGCTTGTAACAGTAGGAGATGGATTCAGGTGAAGGGCTTTTGCAGTACAGGCTTAATAAATGATAAGTTCTAAAATTTTAAATCTTGATAAATCAATTTACTAGTGAAAAACTCACAGACTCGAAATCATTCTCAAGCATCTATTTTCTGCTTTAACTCTACTTCAGTTACACTTACTCTGTCCTAGTCATTAGGAATAAAGCTTGGAAAATGGAAGCGTGCTTTGAAGGAGCAAATTGCTCCAACCAGGATTTGGAGTTGGATATAGCTATCAGTAGCACTTGCCAGATTATTAGTAGAAACCCAACTGTTCTGTTTATTCTATTTGAAAAGGGTATTTATATGAATTATCTTGGCATTGATAGTATATGTAAAATATTTTCTCAGTGATACTAAAATAGTCTGTATGTGCAAGTGAAAAGATTCGTTCTCTTAAAAATGTTTATGAATTCCTATTGTGTTGAGTTTTAGTAAATAGGCAATGAATCATCAAGCTTTAAAAAATATAAGACAATTCTATTTTGCTACTAAAGTATGCTTCAGGAAAAATCCACTTGAGAAGTCTCAGCACCATGAACTCAGAGAACTAAAAAAACAAACAAAACAAATGGAACTTAAATCAGAAATTTAAAAGGGATGCAAGAACAAATACGTCATCATATTTTCTGCTAGGATGCATGATATCCTTCCCTACTTAATTAACTTAAAAAAATTCATTGGCAGCAGATACCTTTTTTGAGACTATCCTTATGTTTACTTCTGGGTAAAAACATAATTGATACATCCATTTCAGTAATTTAATGGTGAGACAATAATTGCTAGGGCCTTTATTTTTTAGCACTGAGTAGTCTTTGGGATTTGTAGCTTTAAGATGAAATCATGTGGAATTAGAGGAGGTATTTCTAAGGAGTAGGCTCTTAAAGAAACCCAGGGGAAAATGCTTTTAGAGTTGGTCAAGAGGGAAATGTCACAATGCCACAATTCCTTTCTGACATAGATAATTTCTTAAACAAATATATTTTTAAGATTAATATGATGGTAGGAGTTATCAAGTTCAGATCCATATTTCCTAGCAAAGATTAATATGTGCTAAAAAGAAATGAAACTTAGGTTCAGATAGAACAGCATTTAGAATATTCTGTTCATCTTCTGAGTCCTCACATTAATCTAGTTAAATGTCATAGGTTTATAGATGAAGGACTCCATAGGTCACATAAGCCAATAACCTCATTTTACTATTTAGGAAAATGAGATTTAGGAAGGTTCAGTGACTCACCCAAGGTCACAGAGGCAACAAACATTAAGTTAATATTTGAAGCAAAATATTTGGCCTCCAAATTCATCATCCATTTACTTCCATCACACCATATGTTAAGTAAATTCTTAAAGCATCTATCTGTTAGTACTTAAGCAGGACTGACTCCCATTGTCAAACTTTTGATGATAGAACTTGTAATTCATATCAGTCGACTTATAGCAATACACATTAGGACAATGCTTGAAGCTACACCATTACCAGCATGGTGATTTACAGGATATAGCATAGTTCCTGACACATAATAGGTGCTTAATAAATGTTGATAATTTGAATGAGCATGAGGTGGCACAACAGGGACTGCTTGGATAATACTTCTATTCATTGTTTCCTTAAACTCATAAGTTAGTGAAATAGCATTATTAGAAATAAGGGAACTCCAAAACCATATAGTCCAGCTACTTAATTTGACAATTGAGAAAACTGAGGCCCAAGGATATTAAATGATGTGCCTTAGATCCCAAGGTAGTAGGATTTGAACTCACAACTTCTCATTCCAGATCCAGTCTTCATTCTATTTCACTAAGCTGCCTTTCTACTCCTTTATAAGTTTGCTCATTGTTGGAAGCAATTCATGAGCATCCAACAAGGCTTCCAGACAATGTTTTCATATAAACAATTCCTTTATCCTATGTGAAATATTGCCATTAATAATAAAGGATAAATAATAATAATGATGTTTTTCAAAGTGCTTTACACATGTGATTGTGTAATGAATATTTATGATAAAGTCATTCTTCAATAGGCAGAAAAAAAATTAGGTTACTTGCATATGAATGGCTTGCATTTCTCTGATGACCACCACCCTCTAACCAAAATTTAGGTATGGCTAGTCTGGTGTCCCAACCATCTAACTGTTAATCATCTTTAGCAGGTAGATCAGGGAAGTCTTCTAAAATAAAATGGCCAATGTGAGTGGCATCACATTCTCCTCAGTGGCACCACATTTTCCTCAGTGGTACATGAATTCAAACATCAGCTGTTGATATTACTCCTACGGGCATATACACTAGTATTCTGTGACGAGAACTGAAAAAAATCCCAGTGCTGCCATAGGAATCTAATTAAGAGTCTAATGTTGGTGCCACAGTCTGTCTCAAAGTTATCTACAGATGGATGATTTTCCCCAGTGGTGGGAAATTGAGTTTAGTAATGAAGGAACAGATACATGGCTCTGAGACAGGATCTATAAGATATATCATCATCATTCAGAACACTCTCTTGGATAGACCCTGCCCTAGCTCCCAAGCAGTTCACAATCTACCTGTCTACTTCTTTATATATCTTTACATACCATGTAGCCAGTGTTACTTTTTCCCCTCTGCCTTTTTTATTCTTCTATTAAAATTATAATATAAAAGTCCAAGAAAATGTCAATGAGTCCACTTTTTGTTATTTATTTTTCAAGTAAGTATAAAATAGCAAACCACAAGGCAAAAACAAAACAAAACAAAAAAGCAAAAATCACACACAATAAAGCAAAACAAAACAACTACCAATCAACACATACTAATAACATAGATGCCAGGCAGCATGCTAAGCACTGTGGAGTAAAAGACTCCAATGTAAAAGAGTTCAATGGTCATTTCCCTAAAGAAGCCTACCTTCTAATAGAGGAGATAATAAGAATAAATATATAATATGTATATGTCTGTATATGTGTATGGCAGGGGGAGTGGGTGGGGCGGGAGGGAGGAGATTAGGTGGCTCCATAGTGCATAGAGTGCTGACACTGGAGTCAAAAAGACTCATTTTTCTGACTTCAAATTTGGCCTTAGACACTTGCTAGCTGTATGATCCTGGGCAAGTCACTTAACCCTGTTTGCCTCAATTTCCTCATCTGTCAAATGAGGTGGAGAAAAATATGACAAACCACTCCAGTATCTTTGCCAAGAAAATCCCAAATGTGGACACAAATAGTTGGATGTGACTGAAAACAACTCAGCAGCAACATACATACCCAAAACATGCACATATACACAGGCATATGTACATATATAGAATCTGTGCAACATAAATATCAGGTAATTTAAATTTAGCACCTGTGGGGAATAAGAAAGACTTTAGGTAAAAAAGTTGCTTTTCAGGGAAACTATTGTATTCCAAGAAGAAGAGAAGGAAGGGCAAACTACAAGGCTACAACTAAAGAAAAAA
>NW_027185889.1:6493145-6542838 GCF_028583685.1 Petaurus breviceps papuanus | reverse complement strand
AACTGGGCATAGACCATTATCTAACACCATATATCAAAATCAAGTCTAAATGGGTGCATGATCTAGGTATAAAGGTTGATACTGTAAGCAGTCTCATAAAACAAGGAACAGTTTACCTATCAGACTTGTGGAGAGGGAAAGACTTTATGACTAAACAAGAATTAGAGAACACTATATAATGTAAAATGGATAATTTTGACTACATGAAATTGAAAAGGTTCTGTACAAACAAAGCCAATGTAACCAAGATTAAGAGGGAGGTGGGAAATTGGGAAAGAATCTTTACAACCTATGTCTCTGACAAAGGACTCATTTTTAAAATATACAGAGAATTGAGTCAAATTTATAAGAATACAAGTCATTCCCCAATTGATAAATGGTCAAAGGATATGAACAGGCAGTTTTCAGAGAAAGAAATTAAAGCTATCTATAAGCACATGAAGAAATGCTCTAATTCACTATTGATTAGAGAAATGCAAATCAAAACAACTCTGAGGTACCACATCTCACCAGTCAGATTGGCTAAGATGACAAAACAGGGAAAATGACAAATACTAGAGAAGGTGTGGGAAAATTGGAACACTAATGCATTGCTGGTGGAGTTGTGAATTGATCCAGCCTTTCTGGAGAGCAATCTGGAAGTATGCCCAAAGGGCTATAAATACTTTCATACCCTTTGATCCAGCAATACCACTCCTATGGTTATATCCCAAAGAGATCATAGAAATGAGAGAAAGACCCATATGTACAAAAATGTTTGTAGCAGCTCTTTATGTGGTAGCAAAGAATTGGAAATTAAGAGGGTGCCCATCAATTTGGGAATGGCTGAACAAGTTGTGGTATATGCATGTTATGGAATACTATTGTGCTATAAAAAACGAGGAGCAGACGGTCTTCATATTTACCTGGAGAGGCTTAAAAGAACTGATGCTGAATGAGAAGAGTAGAACCAGGAGAAATTTGTACACAATTACAGACACAACATATGTGTGATGACCAACTTTGATAGACTGGACTCCTCTCAGCAATGCAGTGATATAACTCAATCCCAAAAGACTCATGATGGAGAGAAATATGTGCATCCAGAGAAAGAACTAGAAAGAACTAAGTTTATATCCAGGTGGAAGCAAAATACCTGATCTTTTTCCTTCTCTTATTTGGTTTTATGTCCTCTTTACCATTTTTCATTCCAGCTGGTACAATCCGTCCTTATAACCTGACTAATGTATAATGTGAAAATATCTACAGATCCTATACTTGACTATAAGCCACCATGGGGGGAGGGGAGTGTAGGGAGGGGGACAAAATGTGAAACTCAAGGAATTGAATCCTGTAAGCTAAAAGGAAACAAACAAATTAATAAAAAATAAATAAATAAATAAATAAATAAAAGACTTTCCAGGTGCGGTCATTTTGCCTACTAATTTTGCTTAGGTTTTTTTGTTTTTTTGTTTTTTTTGTGAGCAAAGCTTTTCAAGCAGTATACTCATGCTAGAAACAATAAAGTGTTTTGGAAGGTTTGTTATTTTTTTCTTTTTTTCTTCCTCCTGGGTAAGGAATGAAATTGGACAGTAATAATTTCCTTTTGTGGAAGAAAGATTTGAAGCTATGACTTTGTTTTTGCCATGGGTGTATTATAATTTATACAGCCTTTATCTTCAATTGGATGAGTATTGGTAGTACTGGCCAAGAGCCTGAGAGTTAAGTTCTGTTCTACCTATTCCCACTCCCTTCCTTCCTTCCTTTTTCTCCCCTGTCTTACTCTTCTTTTCCTCCCCCTCTCCCTTCCTTTCTTCTTTTTCTTCTTTCTTGTCTTCCTCCCTCCTTTATACAATTTTGTTTTTTCTCTCTTTCTCTGTGTCTGTCTCTCTATTCTCTCTGTCTCTCTCTGTTTCTCTCTCTCTGTCTCTCCCTCCCTCCCTCTCTCCCTCCTTCTCTCTCTCTCTCTCTCTCTCTCTCTCTCTCTCTCTTTCTGTCTCTCTCTCTTTCTCTCTCTCTCTCCCCCTTCTCCCTCCCCCTCCCTATCCTATGTTTTTCTCTGCTTTTCTCTCTTTCTCACTGTGTATCTGTCTCTGCTTCTCTGTCTTTCTGATTTTGTTCCTCTGTTTCTCTTTTTCTCTCTGTCTCTATGTTTTACCCTTACCTCCAAGGGACCTGATGTATAGTATTAAAATTAGTATCCTAGATAACAAGATCTCCCTGATTAACTGGAAAAATCAAGGGTCAATGGAATTATCAAGAATTTAGATTAAAATGCATCTCATTGCATCCCAAGGGCTTTGATTGTATGGCCTCTATCTCTGAGTCCTTGCATCTGCACATCAGACATCAGTACAACCCTAAACATTGTGGGTCATAAATCAAGAAACATTAATTGAGCATTAGTTTTGTGTCAGGCACTGTGCTAGATTCTGGGGATACTTATTTAAGTAAAAATAGTACCTCCCCTTAAGGAGATTACAGAGATTACAGTTTAAAGGTGATGGCAGTAATATGAATATATACTTACATATGTGCATATGTGTGTATAAATTAAATAAATAGAAGGTGATTTGGGGGGAGAAGGCTCTAGGCTTCATGTAGAAGGTGATTCTGGTGTCAAACCTTGAAGGAATCTGGTGATTCTGAAAGATGATGTTAAGGAGGGACAACATTCTGAGCAAAATGGTCAGATATCTATTGAAAAATACATAAAGAAGTAGATGTATATTTTGTGTGTATGTACACATGTACATAAATGAAAAGGACTAAAAAAAATGGAGTCACTGCGCCTTCCTACCTTACAAGCAAATTTCTAACTACCTAAGCAAATCAGTCTTAAGCAAATTTCCTTAGCAACTACTTGTCCCCTCTCTTTAATTTTCTTCCTTTGCACCTTGTCTATGAATGTCCTCTTTGAAATGTTGCTTCTCCCAAGATTTTAGTACCTATAGCTCCTTTAAGCACTTCATATTTAAGCTCTAGGACATTCTTCCCATTTTCTCTTTAGTTCTCACCCTAAGATGTTAAATGCTTGATTTTGGCCTTAATCTGTATATGGATTACACCATTGGGATAGGTAAGAAATAAAAATTGTATCAGAACTTATTCTTTTGGGGCGGCCAGGTAGCACAGTGAGTAAGAGCAACAGCCCCAGTGTTGGGATGACCTGGGGGATTGAATCCAGGCTCAGACACTTAGCACCCACCCAGAAACACCTGGCCATGTAACCTTGAGCAAGTTACTTAACCCCAATTACTTAGGGGTGGCCAGGTGGCTCAGTGAGTAAGATCACTGGCCCCAGTGTTGGGATGACCTGGGGATCGAATCTAAGCTCTGATACTTAGCACCACACCCAGAAATAACTGTCCATGTAACCTTGAGCAAGTTACTTAATCCTCATTGCTTAAAAGAAGAAGTTATTCTTTAAATTTCTATGATCTATAATGATATAGTTTCACTGACTAAGGCATTCACAGTACAACTGTCATTATTTTCAATCAAGGAACAGAAAGAAAAGGATGTACAAAGACAGCAGAGTAGAAGCAGGACCTCCCCACTCCTCCGGCTTCCACCTTCCCCCAATACATGTAAAAAGGGGACTCAAAACAAACTTTGGAGTTGCAGAACCCATAAAATGACACAGCTAACCTTCTGCTGAGGACAGCTGGGTAGGTAAGCAGGAATCGGCCAGCATAGTCATCTGGGAGCCTAGCCCAGCCCTAGGTTTTAGCCCAAGGGCTGGCCTGACCAGCCACAGGCCTGAGAGACCCCAGATCAGCAGCAGCTGTGGCCGTTTCCAGATTTATCAACACATAGATGAGAAGAAAAAAGTGAGAGGTCAGCACAGTCTGGACTTTGGGACCCAGTAAGAGGGAGTGTGTGGCTTTTGCCCCAATGGGCCAGGAGCCTCTGAGACATCAGCACAGCCAGCCAGCACCACGTGGCAGCTCCAGCTCCTGGCCTGAAGAGTGTAGGGGGATCAAGCACCAGTCTGAGGGGTAATCCCTCTTGCTTTAACCTTCTTGGATCTAGATTGCAGTCTAGGGTGGAGGTCCTGGGGTGTGTATCCAGCTTGCCAGGGCATGTGGAGATTTCAGAGAGGGCACCCATCTAATACCTCCAGCAGCTAAGAAAACCCCAGCATTTGGGATGAAAGCTCCCCTGTCTGGTGGCAGAGTCCTACTGTGGCAAAAAGCCCAGGGGTCAAGTGATTGAGGGGTGACATGACCAGGCAAAGGAAAAAAAGCAGACGGAAGATTCCAACATTAGACTCCTATTTTGGAGACAAAAAGGAGCAAAGCATGGAACAGGAGGAAGACAGTGAAGTCAGATCTCATGCACTAAAAGCTTCAAAGGAAAATACAAGCTGGTTATAGGCCATAGAGGACCTTAAGAAGCAGATAAGAAAAGTGGAGGAAAATTGGGAAGAGAAATGAGAACAATGAAAGAAAATTATGAAATGAGAGACAACAGCCTGACAGAGGAAAATCACAGCTTAAAAAACAGACTGACACCAATCACAAAAGAGGCTCAAAAAGGCATTGAGGAGAAGAATGCCTTAAAAAAAAGAATTTGCCAGATGGAAAAAGAATCTCAAAAGCTCACTGAGGAGAAAGATTGCTTCAGAATTAGATTGGAGCAAATGGAAGCGAATGCCTTCATGAGAAATCAAGATGCTGTTAAACAGATCCAAACAAATGAAAGAATAGAAGGCAATGTGAAATATGTCATGGGAAAAACCACTGACCTGGAAAATAGATCCAGGAGAGATAATTTAAAAAATTTTGGAGTATCTGAAAGCCATGATCAAAGTAGGAACCTAGCAATGATCCTCCAGGATGTTCTCAAAGAAAACTGCCCTGATGTTTTAGAAGCAGAGGGCAAAATAGAGGTTGAAAGAATCCACCTATCAACACCTGAAAAAGATCCCAAAAAGAAAACTCCTAGGAATATTATATCCAGGTTCTGGAATTCCCAGAATAAGGAGAGAATATTATAAGCAGTCAGGAAGAAACAATTTGAATATTGTGGAAACACAATCAGGATAACCCAGGATCTGGCAGCTTCTACACCGAGGGATTGAAAGGCTTGGAATATGACATTCGGGAGGTCAAAGGAGCTGGTATTAAAACCAAGCGTCACCTATCCAGCAAAATTGAGTATCACGTTTCAGAGGAAAATATGGTCATTCAGGGGAATAGAAGACTTTCAAGCATTCTTGATGAAAAAACCAGAGCTGAATAGAAAATCTGACATTCAGATATAAGAAGCAAGAGAAGCATGAGAAGGTAAACTGGGAAAAGAAATCTTAAGGAACTTATCAAAGTTGAACTATTAACATTCCTACATGGATTTTAGGGAAAAAAAATTGGAATACTTGCATAAAATAGAGTGAAATCAGCAGAACCAAGAGTACACTGTATACAGTAGCAGCAATATATTTCTGAATTTTTTTATTTTTAGTTTTCAACATTCACTTTTATGAGATTTTGAGCTCTAAATTAACTATGCCCAAACTAATGCCCAAATTAACTATAAAGGACATATGAAGAAAGAAGCTATCTTCACCCAGAGAAAGAACTGATAAATAAAAGCATGTATAGAATAGTTTTGCATATAGATGTGTGTATGTGTTGTGTCTAATGGTAGTCATCTCAGGGAGGTGGGGAAGAAATTTACATGTTAATCTTGTTGTATGCTTGAAAGGAATAGCAAGTTGTTCATAGATTTTCAGTTTCATATGCAATCATACTTTTTATTTCACTGTGTTATGGAAATGCTTCTTTTATTCCATAAATCAAAAATAAAATAATATTTATTTTAAAAAAGAAAGAAAGAAAAGGATGTACATGGTCAGACCTCTGCTTTAGTCATATCACCTTGTTTCTCTGACCTCAGATATCTCCCTTTTCCAAGATGATCTCCACTCCACTGCAAATATTCCTAAAGCATATGTAAGTTCTTCATTCTTTCAATCATTAAACATTTATTATGTGCCTAACATGTGCAAGACATTGTGCTAATCACTAGTCAATTACTCATTCAATCTACAATCAGCAATATATTAATCACCAAATTAATTATTTTACTAAGTACTTACTAGGTACCAAACACCATACTAAACACCAGAAATATGAAGAAAAGAGGGAAAACGTGTTTGCCTTCAAGGAATATACATACTAATAGGAATGACACCATATAAATAATTAGGTACATATAAGATATATGCAGAGTAAATGGGAAATAATTTGAAAGGTTAAGATCTCAGCAGCATATAGGGACCAGAAAAGGACTTTTAAAGAAGGTGAGATTTGAGTGGAATATTTTTTGTGCTTTTTTTTTGAGGGCGGAAGGCAGGGCAATTGGGATTAAGTGACGTGCCCAAGGTCACACATCTAGTAAGTGTTAAGGGTTTGAGGCCAGATTTGAAGTCAGGTCCTCCTGACTCCAAGGCCAGTGCTGTATTCACTGTGCCACCTAGCCACCCCTTGAGCTGAATTTTGAAAGAAGTCATGAAAACATGAAAATGGGGAGGCAGATCTCTTCAGGCATGTGTAATGGTAATGTAATTTTGAATTTGAAGATCCCTTTGTGTTGGCAAAAGTAGCAGCTACTTAGCACTTAGTAACTGTTCAAGCTTCTGTTGGGGAAACAGAAGGTATGAACTACTGTCTCCTGTTACTGACTTAACAGGAAGGGGTTGGCTGAAGGAAGTAGCTAATGCTGTGTATGTAAGAAAAACCCCAGAGAGGCACAGTCAGAATTTCCTTGATAGTGAGATCTGGTGTCAGAGCAGCTACAGAAGAATGGAGAAGTGAGTCCTGAGAACTTGTGGTGGTGGAGCTTCTTCTGAATAGGATCCCCAGAGATCAGAGCCAGGAGCCCAGGAGCCAGAAGCTCAGGTGACTGAAGCATGACTAGGATGCTGAGATATTGTTTGTTTGTGGCTGGGTTGAGCCTTGAATTCCCTGGAGCAGAAATGGTGAAGGAGCTGACATGGACCAGACCCTGTGAATGCCAGTGTGGAGCAGGACCTGACCAGAGAGCTGGTCAGGGAACTAGGAGCTGTCTGCCATTGGACCCAGGTGACAGTCTGGTGAATCCAAGTAGAATCTGCAACCATGGAAGGGGATACATGGAATCTGAGAACAGGCCCCAAGTCAAGATGAAAAGACCTCTCCTTGGGTACTGAGTACTTATGGAATTATAGTTTACTAGTGACCTAAGGGGTGGGGGGTTTTGTGTATGATACTTAGTTAGACTTTGCTGAATAAGTGACTGATTGTACTTTGAGTACTTTGACTATTGTACTTTGAAACTGCTGATAAGTGACTGATTGAGTTAATCAAGACTTTGCCCCACCAGTGGAAGACTTTGACTATTGTATTTTTAGACTACTAATAAGTGACTAATTGAGTTAATTTAAGAGTGACTATTTGACTTTGAAACTATGTTGTGAATATTATATTGTGATTTTCTGTGATAAGTTGTAATATTGTGAATGCTGTACCTTGATTTTCCATGGATGTTTTGCTTTTGTTATGGCATAAATAGAGTGATCGCTATATGTTAAAAAAGCTGTTTACAGTAGCAGTTCTTCTGGAAAGCTTCTGTGCATGGAATTACAGCATGGTAGACAATGGAATGGTATTCATTGGAGTGATGAAGTATTGTGTCTGAAGAATTTTAAATAGACCAGTATGGTTGGATCATAGAATACAATGATGGGAGAGTAAGGGATAAGTTAGACAGTCAACCAGTTAATAAATATTTGGTAAGTGCCTACTAAGTGCCAGACTGGAAAGGTAGGAAGAGACCAGTCAAAAAGAGTTATATAGAGGAATTTAGATTTTATCTTACATGTGATAAGATGTCAGGAGGTAATATGAAGTAATAAGAAGAAGGTAATGGAAACTCATTTTTTTATATGGATGATAGGCTTATATTTCCATGTCAAGTGAAAAAAAGTCACTTTAGCAGCTGGGTGGAGGATGAATTGCAGTATAGAGAAACTTGAAAGAGCTAGAAGCATACTGCAGTAGTCGACGTGAGGTGGTATGGTGACCTGAACTAAAGTTGAGGCTCTATGAGTTGAAGGAAGGGTTCACATATGAAACATATTGTGAATGAAGAAAGAACACAACATGGCAACTATTTGGTTAAGTGATGTTAATGTCAGTGAGGAGTTGAAGATGACAGTGAGTTTCTTAGTCTGGATGAATGGGAAAATAATGGTGCCCTTGACAATCATAGGTATAGACATGCCATGTTCCTGCTTAATAAACGTCAGTGGTTCTCATTATCTCTACAGTTAATTAAAGCTACTCTATTTGATATTTAAGGCCTTTCATAATATCACCCCATCTTACCTTTCAGTCTTATAATTCATTCATTCTTCTTCATGAAAGCCATAATTCACCCAAACTGTCTTCCTTTCTCACATATGACATACTACCTTCCAACTTCTTTACTTCATATAGACTTTTGCCTATGACTGGAATGCAGTCCCTCCTCAGGTAGAATTTAGACTCAAGTCTTCCAGACTCCACTGCACTACTCTTCTACCTAGCTGCCTAGAGGTATAGCATTGGAAGTGCTTATAAGTATGGGAGTGGTTGTCAGGGCACCCCAAATGTAAAGTTTCTATTTTAGCCAAAGAATTCCCAAGTTGGCTGAGAGAGACCTTGAGAGTGTCCTTGTATCATATCTTCTGTGATCACCATCTGAACTTTGTGAGTTCTCCATAAAACAGTTTTTGACATGCACATCTATTTTTGTCTTTATTAATTTGTTTACTTTTAGTTTACAAGATTTATTACCAAGATTCCTTGAGTTTCAAATTTTCTCTCCCTCTCCCCCCCCACCATGGTGGCATAAAATCAAGTATAGTATCTGCAAATATTTTCACATTAGGTATTAGTCAGTTAATAAAGAAGGATTGTATCAGATGGAATGAACAATGGGAAAGAGAAACAAAACCAAACAAGAAAAAGAAAAAGAGCAGGTAGTTTGCTTCAATCTGGGTTCAAACTCAGTTCTTTGTATGGAGGTAAACATCTTTCTCCATCATGAGTCTGTTGGGGTTGACTTATAACTCTGGATTGCTGAAAAGAGTTCAGTTTATCAAAGTTGGTTGTCACACATACGTTGTGTCTGTAATTGTGTGCAAATTGCTCCTGGCTCTACTCTTCTCACTCAGCATCAGTTTGTATAAGCCTCTCCAGGTAAATATGAAGTCCATCTGCTCCTCATTTCTTATAGCACAATAGTATCCCATTTATTAATATACCACAACTTGTTCAGCCATTCCCCAATTTATGGGCACCCCCTTAAATTCCAATTCTTTTCCACCACAAAAAGAACTGCTATAAATATTTTTATGTATATGGGTCTTTTTCCCACTTCTATGATCTCTTTGGGATACAACCCTAGAAGTGGTATTGCTGGGTCAAAGGATATGAAATTATTTATATCCCTTTGTACATAGTTCCAGATTGCTCTCAAGAATGGTTGGATCAGTTCACAACTCCACCAGCAATGCATTAGTGGTCCAATTTTTCCACATCCTCTCCAGCATGTGTCATTTTCCTGTTTTGTCATCTTAGCCAATCTGACTGGTGAGATGTGGTACCTCAGAGTTGTTTTGATTTGCATTTCTGTAATCAATAGTGATTTAGAGTATTTTTTCATATGCTTATAGATATCTTTAATTTCTTCCTCTGAAAACTGCCTTTTCATATCCTTTGACCATTTATCAATTGGGGAATTACTTGTATTCTAATAGATTTGACTCAATTCTCTGTATATTTTAGAAATGAGTCCTTTATCAGTGACATAGGTTGTAAAAATTCTTTCCCAATTTTCCACTTCCCTCCTAATCCTGGTTACATTGGCTTTGTTTGTATAGAAGCTTTTCAATTTAATGTAATCAAAATTATCTTTTTGCATTTTATAATGTCCTCTAAACCTTGTTTGGTCATAAAGTCTTCCCCTCTCCACAAATCTTACAGGTAAACTATTCCTTGCTTTCCCTGATTGCTTACAGTATCAGCCTTTATACCTAGATCATGCACCCATTTAGACTTGGTTTTGGTATATGGTGTTAGATAATGGTCTATGCCCAGTTTCTGCCATACTATATTCCAGTTTTCACAGCAGTTTTTTTTTTTGTCAAATAGTGAGTTCTTTTCCCAAAAACTATAGATTACTATAGTCATTGACTGCTGGTGTAACCCATCTATTCTATTGATCCACTACTGTATTCTTCAGCCAGTACCAAGTAGTTTTGAGGACTGCTGCTTTATAGTACAGATTAAAATCTGATAAAGCTAGTCCATCCCTAGCATTTCTTTTCATTAATTCCCTTGATATTCTGGACCATTTATTCTTCCAAATGAATTTTGTTACTATTTTTTCTAGCTCTATAAGGCAGTTTTCTGGGAAGCTGATTGTAATGTCTCTAAATATATAATTTAATTTAGGTTAAATTGTCATTTTTCTTAGTTTAGATGGACCCATCCAAGAGCAATTTATGTCTTTCCAATTAGTTAGATCTGACTTTATTGTGTGAAAAGTGTTTTATAGTTGTGTTCATATAGGTCTTGGGTTTGTTTTGGCAGGTAAATGCCCAAAAATTTTATAATATCTACAGTAACTTTAAATGGGATTTCTCTTTCTATCTGTTGCTGTTGAATTTCATTAGAAATATACAGGAATGCTGAGGATTTATCTGGGATTATTTTATATCTTGCAACTTGTCAAACTCATTTATTGTCTCAAGTAGTTTTTAACTTGATTCTCTAGGATTCTCTAAGTATATCATCATATCATCTGCAAAGAGTGATAGCTTGGTCTCTTCTTTGCCTAATCTTATTCCTTTGATTTCTTTTTCTTCTCTAATTGCTACTCTTAACATTACTAGTACCAGATTGAATAAGAAGGGTGATAGTGGACATCCTTGTTTCGTACCTGATTTTATTGGAAATGTTTCTAGCTTCTCCCCATTACATACAATACTTACTGATGCCTTTAAACAGGTGCTATCTATTATTTTAAGGAAGGCTCCATTTATTCCTATACTTCTTAGTGTTTTTAATAGGAATGGATGTTGTATTTTGTCAAAAGCCTTTTATGCATCTATTGAGAGAGTCATGTGTTTTTTGTTAGTTTTATTGTTGATATGATCGATTATACTGTTGGTTTTCCTAATATTAAAACATCTTTGCATTCCTGGAATAAATCCTACCTGATCAAAGTGTATTATTCTTGTGATAAGTTGCGGTAGTCCTTTTGCTAATATTTTATTTAAAATTTTTGCATCTATATTCATGAGGGAAATTTGTCTATAATTTTCTTTCTCTGTTTTAGCTCCTCCTGATTTAGGTGTCAGTACCATATTTGTGTCATAAAAAGAATTTGGTAGAACTCCTTCACTAATTTTCCCAAATATTTTGTAGCATATTGGAATCAATTGTTCTTTAAATGTTTGATAGAATTCACTAGTAAATCCATCTGGCACTGGAGATTTTTTCATGGGGAGTTCAGTGATGAATTGTTCAATTTCTTTTTCTGAGATAAGGTAATTTGAGTAATTTACTTCCTCTTCAGTTAATCTGGGCAACTTATATTTTTTGTAAATATCCATCCATTTCACTGATTGTCAAATTTATGTGCATGCAACTGGGCAAAATAATTCCTAATTATTGTTTTAATTTTCTCTTCATTGCTGGTAGGTTCACCCTTTTCATTTTTGATACTCATAATTTGGTTTTCTAATTTCTTTTTTTATCATTTTGACTAAGGGTCTATCAATTTCCTTTGGTTTTCAATATTTCTAATTTATTATTTGATTGGGGATTTTCAATTTTTTTCTAACTTTTTCTATTGCATGCCCAATTCATTGACCTCCCTTTCCTCTAATTTATTCATGTATGCACTCAGGGATATAAAGATTCCCCTAAGCCTTTGCTTCATCCCACAAATTTTGGTACGTTGTTTCATTGTTGTCATTCTCTTGAATGCGGTCACTGATTGTTTTTATGATTCCTTGATTGACCCACTTATTCTTTAGGATTAAATTGTTCAGATTCCAATAAGTTTTTAGTCTGTCTTTCCTTGGGCCTTTATTGCATATGATTTTTTTTGAATCATGATCTGAGAATGATACATTTATTATTTCTGCCTTTCTGAACTGGATCGTGAGGTTTTTATGTCTTAGTACATGGTCAATTTTTGTGTATGTGCCATGTACTGCTGAGAAGAAGGTATATTTCTTTTCACCCATATTTAGTTTTCTCCAGAGATCTATCATACCTACCCCCTCTAAAATCCTGTTCACCTCCTTAACTTCTTTCTTGTTTATTTTGAGGTTGGATTTGCCAAGTTCAGAGAGGGGGAGATTAAGCTCTCCCACTAGTATAGTGTTGCTATCTATTTCTTCCTCTAATTCCTTTACCTTCTCCTCTAGGAATTTGGATGCTACACCACTTGGTGCATATATGTTAAGTAATTATATTGCTTCATTCTCGATGGTGCCTTTTAGCTGGATATAGTTTCCTTCCTTATCTCTTTAAATGAGATCAATTTTTGCTTTTGCTTTTTCTGAGATAAGAATTGCTTCTCCTGCTTTTTTTATTTAGCTGAGGCATGATATATTTTACTCCAGCCTTTTACCTTTACCTTGTGTATCCCTCTGTTTCAGATGTGTTTCTTGTCAACGGCATATTGTAGGATTATGGTTTTGAATCCATTCTGCTATCCGCCTCCATTTTATGGGAGAGTTCATTCTATTCACATTCACAGTTATGACTATTATGTTTCTTTCCCTCCATCCTATTTCCTCCCCTGTTAATGCTTATATTATTTCTCCCCTTCTCACCTTCCCCTCCTTAGTAGTTTTCCTTTTTGACCACCACCTCCCTCAGTATTCCCTAATCAGCCCCCCTCACTTTTCCTCCCCTTCTCCCATACTTCTTCCCTCCCTTCTAACTGCCCCCCCTTTTGTAGCTCTTTCCCCTTCCTACTGCCTGTAGGATATTTTTTATACTTAATGAAGTATGCTATTTCTTCTTTGCACCAAGAGTGACAGGAACAAATCTCATGAGAAGCTCCTCTCCTTCCCTCTTTCCTTCTATTATAATACATTTTGTGTCTCTTCTCCATAGAGTCCTATGCTTAACTTGTTGTGTTATTCCCTCCTTGCACCATAACCAATGAGGAAAGAGCTCATATAATACTCCTCTCCCTCCCTTGTTTTCTTCTGCTATATTGTTTTTATGCCTCTTTTTGTGGTATAATTTACCCTTTTCGACTTCATTCATTCCTCTTCTTCCATTGCAGTCCCTTTGTAGCCCTTAATAAGATTTTTTAATCATCATTTTCTGTAATTTATGCTCCTACCCTCTACTTGTCTATAAACAGTTTGCTCTTATTAAATAACAGTGTGTGTGTCTGTATATGTTTTCTTTGTTTACCTTTCTATGTCACCCTTACACCACATAATTGGAGGTTGAATTTTCCATTGAGCTCAGGCTTTTTCATCAGGACAGTCTGGAAATCTGTTATATCATTGAATGACCATCTCTTTGTCTGGAGGAATATGTTCAGTTTCACTGTGTATGTAATCCTTGGTTGTAACCTGAGCTCTTTTGCCTTGCAAAAAATTGTATTCAGTGTAGAGGCTGCCAAATCCTGTGAGATCCTCACTGTGGTTCCTCAGTATTTGAATTGTTTCTTTCTAGCCACTTAAAGTATTTTCTCTTTTACCTAGTAGTTCTTGAGTTTGGCCACAACATTTCGAGGATTTTCAGTTTGGGATCTCTTTCAGGAGGTGTCAGGTGGATTCTCTCTATTTCTATTTTACCCTCAGGTTCTAGTATCTCAGGGCAGTTTTCCCTGATTATCTCTTGCAAGATGTTGTCCAGGCTCATTTTTTCATCATGATTTTCTGGTAGGCCTATGTTTCTTAGATTATCTCTCCTGGATTTGTTTTCCAAGTCAGTTATTTTTCCATTGAGATATTTTACTTCTTTTTCTAATTTTTCATTCTTGTTGTCTTGTTAACTAATTTTTTTTTCCTCATAGAGTTATTTGCTTCAATTTGGTTGATTGTAGTTTTTAGCAAATTATTTTCCTCGGTTAGTTTTTGGAGCTCCTTTTCCATATCACACACTTTTCTTTTTAAGGAACTATTTTCTTCATTTTAATGTTTTTCTAATTTTGCAATTTTGATTTTAAAATAATTATTCATTTTGTCTTCTATCTCTCATTTGGTTTCCCAAGTTCCTTTTGAGCTCATCTAGGAAAGCTTTCTGTCCTTGGGATCCTTTCCCTGCTGATGTTTCAGCTGTGGGTGTGGAGTCCATATTGTCTCCCTCTGAGTTTGGTTCTTCCCTCTGAGGACAGTAGGACTCCAGAGTCTTTGTCTTTGCAGTCTGCTTTCTACCCATTTTGAGGCAGGGTCCTAGCCATGCTCATCCTCATTGAAAGCATTTGACAGCATGGCTGAAAACATCATGCCAAAAAGCATGGGAAAAAGGACACAGCCTTGTTTCACTCGTTTGCTGACTAGGAAGGCACTGAAGCATTGTCCATTATCTAGAACCTGGGCAAGTATGCAGTCATGAAATTTACATACAATGTTGATGAACTTCTTCTGGCAATGGATTTTAACATAATTTTGCATAAGCCCTCATGACTAACAGTATCAAAGGCCTTGGTCAGATCTACAAATGTTGTGTACAGAGCTCCGTTCTGCTGCTGGCATTTCTTCTGGAGTTTTTGGACAGTAAACATATCAATTGTTTCTCAGCCCTTTCTGAAGTCACACCAACTCTCAGGTAGATGACCATCTTCCAGGTTAAGGATAAACCTATTAAGGAGAACTCTGGCAAGAATCTTGCCAGCAATGACTAAGAGACACCCTAATGTGATTGTCCCAGGATGATCTATTTCCTTTACCTTTATAGAGATAAGACAATGGAGGCATCTTTGAACTCCTGAGAGATAACCTTCTCTTGCTATATAACCTATGATATATAAACCCACAAGTATAAGAATTATCTTAGTTTTCATGAAGCAAGAAGTAATGAATCTTATTATGACACCTGAGATCATATGCTTTAAGATTCCCCATATTCTTTGCTTTATAATAAGAGGGCATTTTCTTCACATAGAAACACAAGAAAATTGACAGATTGACATTAAATTATTCAATATTTCCTGAAGCAATTATTTTCAAAAGCAGGATCTCCCCAGCTTTGATAGCAGAGTCTAAATTAAATTGCTTACTGGTAGTGAAGACTCATGAAATCATTAAATGTTCAGGCTGAAAGGTTGCTTTAATGATCATTGGCTCTAATTACTGAAACTTTTGACTGTAGAGACTTAGAGTTGCCCAAAGCCATCGAGTTAGTCAATGGTAAAGGCAGAACTATAGTTTTGTTGTTTCCTAAGAGAGAATTTACACATTCTTCACTTGTTAAGATCTAACTCGATTTCATCCTTTTCATCTGCAAAATTGTTTTGGTTACCAGAAAACTTGTTAAAGCTATTTAGACATTCTGTATTAGAGTTCTGAATTATTGCTAAAAATCACCGTAGCCCAATTTCTTCTTTAATGTTACCACATTATCAACTTTTCTTTCTTTCTTTCTTTTTTAATGGTCCAGATCAGTGATGCCATTGGTACAGGAAACTTCTGGTATAGAAATTCCCTACACCATTTCACCATTGTAATTTACATTCATAATTCTTCAGGAAAAGTTTAAGGTTTATCTGGCAAGATGTGGTTAATAATTAATAGCCTTGAGAATCTGGACATCCTGATCTTGGGCCTCTAACTTAGGCTTCTTGAGCACTAAACTATACAAAACAAAAAAGAATTAAAGCAGTAACAGGAAAAAACAAAACAAAAATAAACACTGCCTACCTCATTGTTAATTTTAAAAAATCTTACCAATTGGTGTCAGAACAAATACTTCGTACCTCCTTAAAATGCTAATAATTACTACAGGTATAATGAAGGAGAAATTCACTTATATTGTATAACTGAGAAGAATTAGTCCTTCAGTATGCTTGGCATGTTTCAGATAAAAGACAAGTATCCTTGTCATTGTTTTTCTAAACAAAAGTAATCTCAAATAACTGTCAGTTTGATGAACTAGATCTTGTGTCAATTGTTTTCTAATAAGGGAATTTAAAAAAAAAGGATACCTGCATTTGTTTGATATTTAAAGCCTTAATATACTTTCCATTAACTAATCTTTACCATTTGTTATGGACAAAATTGGTGTTATCTCTTTCTAATTAGTTTTAGTACACTGATAATCAGAAAAAAAAGGATTTGTGTTTATTTTTTCCTTTGGATTTGTGGTGTGTACTGCTGAACACTTAATTAGGTTTAGTATGATGCTGCAGACACAATTATATTCTGGTAACTATCCTTCAAAACTACTTTTAAAAGATATATATTGGGAATAGGGATATCCTGTTAAAGGACGTTTGCTACCTACAGAAATTGAGTCAATGATTAGTATGTGCAGGTACAAAGAACAACAAAAACAGCCCTTGCCCTTTGATGGCTTATATTCTGGTTTACATGTAAATAATTAAATATATACATGAAAGACAGAGCACATATGGAAAGCATTATATAATGCTGAGTGTATGTATGGGTTTGTTTTGTTTGAGCCAGATGCTTTGTTACTATCCTGCCCAATGTTTAAATAAACTATGTAAGATAGGGCATAAATGGACAACCAATTCAGTGATTCTGAAATGGAATAACTAATGAGGTAAAAGATGAGAGCAGAACTAAGCCGTGCCTCTATTCAATCCTTGTGATTGTAAAATTTGATGCCACGAGCTCCATACTAAGAATGCTCGTACCCAGTTATTGGGTTTCTAAACATGTATTCAAGTCAGGAATACACAGATCATGGCTTAGTACAATCAGCTAAGAAAGGTATTTTGTTATTGTTGTTTAGTCATTTTGCAGTTGTGTTCAAATTGACTTGACCCATTTGGGGTTCTCTTGGCAAGGATACTAGAAGGTTTTTGGTTTGTTTGTTTTGCCATTTCCTTCTCCAATTCATTTTAAAGATGAGAAGCTGAGGCAAACAGTCAAGTGATCTACACAGAGTCACACAACTAGTAAGTGTCTGAGGTCAGATTTGAATTCAGGAAGATGAATCTTCCTGTCTCCAGGACTGGCACTCTATCCACTGTGCCACCTAACTACTAAAATGGATTAAATAGGTGCCAATATTAGCTTATGTCATTAAATAACTTGCTTCTAACCAGTTTCTCAGTACACCTATCAGCAAACTGAACCGCACAGTTCCACTGAGAGGTGCTTTCTTAGTTTGGTTCACCAAAGAGCAAGCCTAGATTTCCTTTGGCGTGGCTAATTAAGAAAAGATGAAATCAATGGTTTCATTGAGACCTGGGAAGACTTGAATGAAGTGGTACAGAGTAAAGAGAGCAGAACTGGAAGAATAATTAACTCACAAACAACAGAGGATGAGCAAATAACTTTGAAAGAATGAAAAATTCTGATCAATGTAATGATTAACTATGTTTTATAGGATTAATGATGAACTGTGTTTCCCACCTTCTGACAGAAAGGTGTAAAAAACTCGGGGTAAAAAAAAATTGCACAGAGAAAATATGCACATATATAAACATATATATCACATATGAATATATGTACACATGTGTTCATGTACATGCCCATACATGCACTAAACACATGCCCACATATGTTGTTCAATCATTTCACTTGTGTGTGACTCTCTGTGACCCCATCTTGAGTTTTCTTGGCAGAGATACAAGAGTTTTTCACCATTTCCTTCTCCAATTCATTTTCATTATGAAAATGAGGCAAACAGAGTAAAGTGAATTCCACAGGGTCACACAGCTAATAAGTCTTTGGGGTCAGATTTGAACTCAGGAAAAGGAGTCTTCCTGCCTCGAGGCCTGCTACTCAATCCATTGCACCACACATTTTGCCAACAGATATGTACATATAATATTATTTATTATATATGTACAAAATTATTATATAGCTATGCTTATAAAGGACATTGCAGCTTATGACATTGTCATAATACTAATGAGTGTAGCTGAGAGCAAGAACTGGTATACACCATGACTCCCCAATTAAAACTGTCTCTTACTAAGTCCTCAGTAGCCATGCCAATCTTCTGGGACCAGCCCTATTAAGATAGGCCTTTCTGAAAAAGTGAGTGATTCTGTATCTAAAAGTTTTTCAAAGTTATATTCACTCTTGTAGGTCACCAGAATATCATTTTAAAAGTTAATGCTATAAGAAGTTCTCCCCTGGCCAACAAAGATCAACACACCTACTTCTGCTCAAGCACTAACTTATTTATCTGAAAGGAATAGGCCTGGAATATCCTGTCCCTGAAGGCTCCATGGCCCCTGGAGAGTACCAGGTTTAGAGAAAGACATCTAGATAAAGACATATAGATTTAGAATTCTTAGAGTTTTATATTTCTGGCTGAGTTACTAAGTCATTATGTAGCTTCAGGTCAGTCACATAACCTCCACATTCCTAGATTTATTCTTTATTCTTGAATGAGTAGCATTGTAGAAATGCCTTTGTAGCTACAGATAAAAAGATTCTTGAAGTGTAAAACCTCTTGGAATGGCTGCTAAGTCATTGTAAGAAGGGGAAAAAAAAGCAAGACCAGACATACTGAACACATTTAACAGGTTTGATAAAGATTTCCAGAAACTTTTAATATACCAGTCCTTGTTCAAAGACCTGAGCTTAGTTCCTTTTGTTTCATTCATTCCCCCACCTGCCCTAGATTCCATTTCTTTTATTCTTTTCCTACATTATGACATCTTATAATGAGCCAGTGATGACCTCTCTGTTAGGCTGTCTTCATAAGTTAAATGAAATCTCTATATAGATACTGCCTCTTCCAAGAAATATTCCCAGACTAAGTTATCCTGGGGTGAAAACTAACTTTCATTCTCATTGAGATTCATTTTCCTTCTGTTAATTCAGTTCTGTTTATTAAATGCTTGCTACTTGGAAGGAACTCTTCAAGGCAATGGAGATGCAAAATGAAAATTAAAACAATCCCTGACCAATGAAAAAGAAGACTAGATTTGAATTTAGAGGGTCTGACTCAAATCATAACTCTTCCATTTACTGCTTGAGTGATCTATGACACATTTCTTCACTTCTCTACCCCCTACTCATTTCCTCATTTGTAAAATGCAAAGATTCTAAGGTCCCTCCCAGAAATAAATCCTATTATATGTCAAGGTTAGCTCCTTGTTATGTTGGCAACATAAGTGTCAGTGATTCCATGGAATCCTTAATTCTGATGAGTTTTAGGTCCTGTCTTTGTTTTGGTTTGTTTTTGCTATTTCAATAAGATATTGTAGCAAAATGGAATTACTACTAGTAAAGGATACTTGTCTTGATTGTGACCTCTGACACTTATACAGTTATTTTATATCCACTTTGTATTTAATTTGTTTCTATCAATATATGTATATGTTATGTCCCCCTCAATGGAATATAAACCCTTTGAGAGTCAGATTCAAAAAAAAATCTTTATATCAGCAATATTTAATACAATCTCTGGCATAATTGCTATTCAGTTGTATTAGTCCTATCTCATTCTTTGTTTTCCATATTTGATGTTTTCTTGGCAAAGATATTGGGGTGATTTTGCCATTTCCTTCTCTAGTTCATTTTACAAATGAGAAAACTGAGACAACCACGGTCACACAGCTGGGAAGTGTCTGAGACCAGATTTAAACTCAGGAAGATGATTCTTCCTAACTCCACGCCCAGTACTCTATCCACTGTGTCATCTAGCTGCCCCTCTGACATATAATCAACGCTTAATAAAGGCCCCAGAAAAAAGTTGTTTAATTTCTCTAACCATCAAGTACCTTCATCATTAAAATGGTCATAAGAATACCTACAACACTTATTCTCAGGGTAGGGTTGATTTTTAAATGAGATATTGTATGTAAAGCATTTTAATACTTTGTTGTGATTATCAGCATCAGTTTGATTGCAGAGTGATTAATTTGGGGAGCAACAACATCTCTTCAGTACCATCTGCTATAAAAGATTACCATCTGTATTAGTGAAGGACCTTCCTACCCAAATGAAATTGCAAATCCTTTTAATGTCACTCAGTTACCTTCAGTGAGGACCTACTATGTGCTAAATCCTAGAGATAAGAAAACAACAACAAAAAAAGAAGGTTCTTGTCCTCAAAGAGCTGACATTCTTCTGGTTACATACAGCACATACACAAATTAGTAAAAATAAGACATCTGAAAAACATATAGAAGACTTTGGGGGATCTAGATAGGCTTCATTGTAGGTAACATGAGCTGAGCCCTTAAAGGAATTAAGGGTTCAAAGTGACATAGACAAGGAGGAGTGCATTCCAGGCATGGAAAAGGAAAATAAGATGTTACATTAAACAAATTAAACTGGAATGTAGAATATAAAAGATTAAGATATAATCATACTGGCTAGAGCAGACTATTGTTTAAAATAATTAAGAGCTTCCAATAAAATCCCATTTTCATACCTCACCATGGTATGGAGCTGATCTTTTGAGCTTAAAGGTTTGCTATGAAAACTAAGGGGGCAGCTAGGTGGCACAGTAGATCGAGCTTCCAGGCCTGGAGTCAGGAAGAGGCAACTTCCTAGTTCAAATCCTGACAGTACTTACTAGCTGTGTGACTCTGGGAGAGTCACCTAACTGGGCCTCAGTTTACTCACTTCTAAAATGAACTGGAGAAGGAAATGGCAAACCATTCTATTATCTTTACAAAGAAAACCCAAATGGTGCCACACCGTTAAACACCATTGAAATGACTGAACAAAAACAAAAACATCACTTCAAACTCTATCAGTTCTCAAACTTTGTTTTTGCCATTCTGTATCAATAACATCTCTTATCTTTATGATTCCTTTTCTCTACTCACACAACTGACATCTTAATTCAGGTTCTCATCTTTCCAGGACTATTACAACTGCCCCTCAACTGATCTCATTTCTCTCCAATCCATTACACAGATAATAAAATAATATTCCAAAGGAAAAGTTTTGATCATGTTACTTCCATTCTCAGAACCTTCAATGGCTCCCCATTGCTTCTGAAATAACATAAGAAACTCTTGAGCTAAGAATTTAAATACTTTCACAGCATGATTGAGCTCACTTTGTCAGATTTTTCTGACATTATTTTCCATAAATTCTGCCTTCTAGTCAAATACCTAAGTTGTTGCCCAAATTCAAAATTCCATCACATTCTTGTGTGCCTTGATACTAACTGGGCCTCTTGTCCAGACTTCCCTATGTCCTCGTCTCTACCTCTTCAATCCCTTGTTTCCTTTCATGCTTAGCTCATATGTTACCCCCAATGGGAAGCCTTTCTTGATTCAGTAGAATATAAATTCCTTCATGGTAGGGATTTTTAATTTTTTCTTTTCTTGCCTAGTATCTAGCACAGTGCCTTGTATTTAGTTATAACAATAGCGGTTGGACCTGTGATGGAGGTAACCTTGGAAGTTCCTGGTAAGGAACTTCTTCTATCCATACAGGTTTTGTAAAGCATTAACCCTTAGTACATGTACAGAACACTGAGAGGTTGATTGACTTGTTTAAAGTCACATGGCCAGAATGCATCAGAATCCATGTCCTCCTGGCTCTGAGGCCTGTTCTCTATTCAGGCTGCCTCTTTTACCCATAAAAGATGCTTAATAAGTAGATGTTAAATTAAATTATTTTTATAGAAGACACTCAAAGTCATGGTTTTCCCCTAGGAGAACAGAAAAGTTAAAAAGAAAATTCTGATTTTTAAGTTTTTTTTTCCCAACCTTGTTTCTGCTTAAATTAAATTTCAATTTCTTCCCATAATTTAATCAACATAGAGTTGTAATCCAGAGAGTTCCAATGGTTAGGTATGGTAGAGACAGCATCTGCCTCAGTTTTAGAGCCTGGATAATGTCATTATAAATGATATCATTAATAGACATACACATGTGTATATCACTGGGGACAGAGGAAGGAGACAGGTGGGGCCAGCTGAGGGGCATTATCAACCTTTCTTTCCTGGATTGTCTTTGGCACCATTGTTCTAAAGTGGAAAGAGTATGCCAATGTATATGTTCTGTATAGTTTCTAGAACATTTTAGACACTAAAAAGGGACAAAATCAAAAAGTGACTTTTAAATTCACTCAGAAGTAATTTTATCCTCAATAAGAAATATCACTGTATATAGGGATTTTACAAAAGTGCTCAAATTCCATGCTGTGTTCATTTCTCATTTTCTTCTCTTGCCCATGGAGTTAATCAGAACATAGTTTTTGCTATTGTCGATAGGAAGGCTACTCTTAATCATAATACCATATGCCATATTGAGGTTATATTTTCTTGAAGGTAATACAAAAGTCAAGATAGATAGTCATATGTGCCTCAAAGGAGAAAGGGGTGGGGGGGGAAGGGGGTATATCATATTCCTCTTTCAACTACTTTTGGAGCAGGGAGATTAAAAAAACAAATGATTGTCAGAGAATGGATCAAAAACTAAAATATCTTTATTTTTTTTAAGAAAAAAAAGATCATTTTTTGGATCTGTTCTATAAACTCTTTATTTTAGTCTTTTTTTACTTGTAGTATGAATTTCTTCAATTATTCTTCCTGAGCCACAGCTGCCATGTCTATAAAATGAAGAGATGAGAATAGATTATCTTAAAGGACTCTTCTATTTCTTGATTCTATAACTTAGGACTGTCCCTGTTTAGTACAAGGACCAGTCCTTTCATGACTTATTTTGGTGCCCCTCTGAATCCCCTCAGTATATTCAGGGCTAGGAATGGTCTATTCTCAGGTCTTCCAGCTTGGAAAGAAGAGTACCTCCTGAATTTCTTCAGGGCATCCTGATATTGATACCTGGCATTAAAAAGAAAGACAATTGCTAAATAAACACACTTTTCTCTTGAAAGACTCACTAAATCAAAGAATCTTAGAGTTGAATGATCTGAAAGGAAGGAGTTTCAATGTAGTATCATAGAGTAAGACCTGTGGAATGAATGGGAGGATTTGTCCTTTATGGCAAAATTCACCTAGTGGATGCCACACTTGTGGGTTAGGTGTGTGATTTCATTGTCTCTAATACCTCCTGGATGCAGAAACTCCACTTACTAACCCAGATTGATATTTTCTCTGTAAATTAAAGTCTTGGAAATTTGCATAGAGCATTGGGAGGTTAAACAACTTTGCCAGGGTTATTACATAACCATTCTATATCTGAGGCAGAATTAAAACAGTCTTACCACAGTCCTACAGCCAAATCCAAATTTCCTCTGACAATACCCAGTGAGCCTTCTTTTGTTGCAAAGAATAAGAGGTAAACCAAATCAACCACACACACACACACACACACACACATTTGACAACATATATACCATTCAACTCCCATAATCTCTCACTTTTCCAATGAAAGGGAGAGGAATTTATATTGCCTTTTTTTTAATTTACCAGTCTATTATTCATTTTCCTAAACAGAGTTCATCCTGATCACCTCTTCAGTTGCACAAACTAAGCTGGAAGTATGGAATTTGCAGTCTCAAGGCTACATGTCATCCTCTAGGTTTTCAAGGGCAGTCCTTTGACTGAATCCAAACTTCACAGAACAAATACCCTTAATAAGAGGATTTGTTCTGCAAAACTTGGACTCAGTCAAAAGTTTGCACCCAAGGACCTAGAAGGCTGCAGGTTTCCCCCACCTGAACTATGCTTTCATAATGTTTGGTACATAGTAAGTACTTAAGAAATAAAGATGGGGAAGGATTGGTGTAGGAAATACCCAGAAGATGAACCTTCCACAATACACACAGGCCAGTTACTTCTCTCCAACCCAGACAATTTTGTACAGCAATTGAGAGGTCAAGTGATGAAAGTTTCTTAGATTATTATTAGCTCCTTGAGGGCAAAGACTATCATTTGCCTCTTTTTGAATCCCCAGAACTTAGCATAGTGCCTGAAACATAGTTAGTACATAAGAAGTAATAAAATAATTAATAAATGCTTATTGATAAATTGAAATGACTACTTCAGGGTCCTATATGTGGTATATGTCAAAGGAGGAATTTTAGCACAGTTCTTTTATCCATTATACCACACTGTTGTACTCCCCTGACACATTTTTTCTCTCTCCTTCCCTCTATTTCCTTCTCCCTCTCTCTGTAAACCTGTCCCCCTTCCAAAGCATTCTAAAAGAGAGGAAATAATGTGAAAAGGAACAACAAAAAGAAGTGGCAAAGAACAAGATACATGAGGAGAAAACATGTTAACTAATATGACCAAAGCCCAAACATATATACTTGGAAGGAAAGTTAAAAGATTCTATGATAGTTATAAATTTTAGCTGTTCACTTTAACAGCTATTTTCACTAGTAAATATTTGAAGGGTCTCTGTGCACTGGTGTTAGTATTATTTTTCCCCTCACACCAACCATTTCCAAGCTTCTAAAGAGAAAGTATCTCTTGAAATTTTAAAATCCAGTATTGATAGAATGTGCTGCTATAGCTATAATGCAATAAATTATTGCAAAAACAAAATAGAAGGATTTATTTGGGAAAACATGCCCTTGGATAACCCTAAAGCTGGGGGAAAAAAAGAATGAAAAAAGTCTGGTTGCCAATAGATTCATTCTGCAATTGTTCCCTCTATTTCTTCATTTTGTCCTAAAATTTCTCATTTTCTACCTGAACAAACACAATGGAGAACATTTTGCCTATGTTTTCATCTTTATTTTTCCAGGGAAGAAATGAACCAGAGACTTTCTCAGTTCTAGCTTGCCAGGGAATGATAGAAGGTCAAAGAAACATTGATGCAGATTTCTTTTGGCTCTCAAATATGCCCTCTTTTATATCACAGGGTTATTATCTCTCATTTGTTAGCTCTAACAGTAACTAACAATAAAAGAGGGCCCACAGGCAGACAAATGATTCCATGAATAATCATATTTACTGTAATTGAGGGGAAAAAAAGGGAAACCCTGCTCATGAAATGGTAACAAAGAAATGTTTTCCAACAAGTTTATGTTCACTTTTCACTTATGCCCTTAGGCCAGACAAAACAACAACAACAAAAACCAAGTAATCATGTAAAATAACACAGCAAAATCCAAAGCACAGTTCTTTCTTGGTGCTGTTGGGCATAAAAGGAGTGAAACAGAAGATCCCTGAGATTAAAATTGGAAGTGGATTTTCTTGCCGCGCGACTGCCGGGGTCGCATACCCAAATCAGACAGTAAATTGGCATGAACAATAAGCCGGTTTTTAAAGAGATTACAATAGTCAGGTTACATAAACCAAAACTACAATCAGTGATTGGTCAGTATATATTTGAATTTTCCCATACTTTTTTCCTAGGCTGAGGTACAGGGAACCCAGAAAGGGTGGAGATGGGTGGGGGCAGGGAAGAATAGAACAGGAATTTTACCCTAGGCTGAACCCCACACTCTGGATCAATTAGGAGATGGAAGGGAGGGGTAAAAGTTATGCTAAAATGCCTGCTTACAGATTAATGGAAGGAAAGATAGAGTTGTTGCTTACAGATCAATTAAGGGAAGGGAATGTGGCATTGTGCAACAGTGCATCCCATGGTATCATTAAATATTATCTCCCCCAATTCCTGCAAGCATATCAATATTCTTTTAGTCTTCCTATTTCAGAGACCAGGAGGTAACCTTGACTTTTTAGCTCTCATTTATTTCCTATATCCAATAAATTGCTACATCTTTTAAATTCTACTCCCTGGACCACTCTTGCATCTAGTCCTTCCTGAAATCAGGAAGATCTGAGTTCACACCCTGGCCTTAGATTTCCTAGCTATATGAATTTAGACAAGTACCTTAACCTCTTTCTGTCCAATTATCTTGTATCTCTCCCCCACAAGTCATCCCCCTCTGGTGCTGTTTTCTTTGTTTTAACATTGTTAAACTCCTGGAAGGGCAGGGACTTTTGCATTTTCTTATTTATATCCTCATTGTTTAGCAGAGTGCTTGTCACATAGGTGTCATTTAATAAATATTGAATTATTAAATTGAATTGAAAAATGAGAATAATAATGATACCTCCCAGGGTTGTTGTAAGAATGAAATGCGATGATATTGGTAGAGTACCTGGCACACAGTACGTGCTTAAACCGATGTGTTTCTTTCCTTCTTTCTGTTCACTGCACAGTTTCCCAAGTTTTGGTGCTTTTCATTTCTAACCTGAATGATTGCAGAGGTTTTCCATTTGGCCTATTGTAGCAACAAGCACCCCAGCGTACCCAGGGTGGCTGCCAGTACAGGTTCTTAGATCTGCTTTGCTAAAGGAAAGCAACTCAAAATGGGTTAACTATCTTGCTTTAATCAATCAAACATATATTGTTTACCTAGTTCAGGAGAAAAAGATCAGCACCCTGAACTTCAGTGTATACAGAGGTTACAAGCATAAGTTACAAGAACATTTCAGCAGACAGGCTTCCAAACTATCCAACCATTACATACATCCATACTTAATTCCATTACCAGAGAGGGAAGCATCAACATCTGGGTTTTCAAAGCCAGGGGGCTCTCAATGGCTGCCCAGAGTCTTATTGGGTCAAATCACACAACACTTATCAAAGTGAGACCCAAAACAAAGCCTCACATCAGGGATTGTATAGCCTTCTCCTGGGTCAGAGAATGTAATAACCCTCTTGACCCACTGCCCAATCACAAAGTATCTCTTGAAAAACAAGCCTCCCCCCACAGGCTTCAGGTGCACTTAACCTAGGGACAGGGAAGATCTTAAAAATTTACATTCTTATAACATCTATTTAAATCCAGTGGGTCTCCTCTTAAACCATCTTTTATACAGTCTATTAGTTATTATCCTAAAACTCCAATCTGACTTTCTCAGTACCCTCATGAAACAAGATTACATTGCTCCTCTTTTTCCTTACAATAAAATGCAAATGCATCCCTTTAGCATTTAAATTCCTTTAAAATATCCTCTGACTGCTAGATAGCAATGGTGGATAGAGTGCCTGATAAGTAGTCAGGAATACTCAGCTTTCTGAGTCTAAATCTGACCTGAAATACCTAGTATTTGTGTGACCCTGGGCTAGCCACTTAACTGTGTGTGCCTCAGTTTCCTCATCTTCAATATGAGTTGCAAAAAGAAATGGCAAACCACTCTACTATTTTCACTGAGAAAACCTCAAATAGTGTTACTAAGAGTTAGAAATGATTAAAAATGACTTAAATTGTCCTCCAGGCTATCTTTATGGACTGATTACCTATCAATCCATCTCCCTCTCCTTCTCACTCACTGTACACTCCAGTCACATGAGCCTAGTTGTTCATCTTGCAAAACATCCCATTGTTCACTTCTTTATATTTGGTCTTCATTCCATGCCTTGTGCTCTCCCTACTCACATCTACCTTTTGGAAACTCTAGGTTCTTTCAAAGCTCAGTTCAAGTGCCACTTCAAATAAAAGGCCTTTCCTGGTTCCTCCTGTCCAACTCTGAAAATAAATGACCAAAGAGATCACAGAGGTTATGGGGAAAAGCTTTTTTGTTCAGTTGAAAGAGGGAAACTAGGCAAAGGCAGTACAGGGAGGGGCCTGATAAACTCCAAGGGCAAGTCTTCACACCAACCACCAGGTCCACTACCAGGACTATCAGCAAAGGGCTGGGAATGGAAAGAGCAAGGTAAGAAGCAAATACAGGGGCCTCTGTCCTGGACAGCAAACACTCCAGGGGCTACCACTTCATAGCCCAGAAATTAAAAAAAAAAACCCTTTCAGGACTGCCAAAGTCCAGGATAACAGAGTGAACCTCACTTGCTCCAAACCCCCCCTCTGACTCTGAAAACATAGTAACTCTTGCCCCAGGGCAAAACCCTCTACAGTAAAGACTTGGGATCCTAGAGGAAGGGCATGGCTAGGACCCTGCCTCAAAATGGGTAGAAAGCAGACTACAAAGATTCTGGAGTCCTACTATCCTCAGAGGGAGGAACCAACCTCAGAGGGAGACAATGTGGACTCCACACCCAAAGCTGAAACTTCAACAGGGAATGGGTCCCAAGCACAGAAGGCTCTCCTAGATGAGATCAAAAAGAACTTTGAAAACAAAATGAGAGAGATAGAGGACAAAATGAATAATTTTCTCAAAACCAAAATAGCAGAATTAGAAAAACATTATAAGGAGGAAAACATGTCTCTAAAAAGAAAAGTGTATGATGTAGATAAAGAGCTCCAATAATTAACCAAGGAAAATAATTTGCTAAAAACTAGAATTGACCAAGTGGAAACAAATAACTCTATGAGGAACCAAGAATTAGTCAAGCAAAACAACAAGAATGAAAAATTAGAAAAAGAGGTAAAATACCTCAAAGAAAAAATAACTGACCTGGAAAACAGATCCAGGAAAGATAATATGAGAAGGATAAGCCTCCAGAAAATTATGATGAAAAAATGAGCCTGGATAACATTCTCCAAGAGCTCATTAAGAAAAGTGCCCTGAGATACTAGAACCTGAGGGTAAAATAGAAATCGAGAGAATCCACCAGACACCTGCTGAAAGAGATCCCAAACTGAAAAGTCCTCGAAATGTTGTGGCCAAACTCCAGAACTACCAGATAAAAGAGATAATACTTCAAGGGGCCAGAAAGAAACAATTCAAATATCGAGGGTCCACAGTGAGGATTGCACAGGATTTGGCAGCCTCTACACTGAAAGATCTGAGGCAGTAGAATACAATTTTTCACAAGACAAAAGAGCTCGGGTTACAACCAAGGATCACATACCCAGCGAGACTGAGCATATTCTTCCAGGCAAAGAGATGGTCATTCAACGATATAACCCAGTTACAGACCTTCTTGATAAAAAATCCAGAACTCAATGGAAAATTCAACCTCCAATTATGAGATGCAGCAGTGACTTAGAAAGGTAAACAAGGAGAACACACACACACCCTGCTATTTGATAAGAGCAAACTGGTTATAGACAAGCAGAGGATATGACTATAAAATACACAAAATGATGATTAAAAAAAATCTTATTGAGGGCTACAAAGGGACTGCAATGGAAGAAAGGGAATGGATGAAGTAGAATGGGTAAATTATGCCACACACAGAGGCATAAAAACTGTATAGCAGAGGAAAAAAGGGAGGGAATTGGAAAGCATATGAGCTTTTCCCTCATTGGTTCTGGTACAAGGAGGGAATAACAACCAGTTAAGCATAGGAGTCTATGGAGAAGAAATGCAAAAAGTATCATTTTAGAGGGAAAGGGGGGAGGGAGAGGAGTTTCACATGAGATTTATTCCTGTCACTCTTGGTTCAAAGAAGAAATAACATACTTCTTTAAGTATAAAAATATCCTACATGCAGTAGGAGGGGGAAAGGGTGATAAAAGGGGGTGGGAGTGATTTGTAGGGAGGGGAAAGCGGAGGAAAAGGGAGGGGGGCTGAAAAGGAACACTAAGGGAGGCAGTGGCCAAAAGGAAAACTATTAAGGGGGGGGAGGAGAAAGGAGGGAAAATATAAACATTAACAGGGGCAGGAATAGGATGGAGGGAAAGAAACAGATAACAATCATAACTGTAAATGTGAATGGAATGAACTCTCCCATAAAACGGGGACAGATAGCAGAATGGATTAGAAATAAAAATCCTACAATATGCTGTTTACAAGAAACACATCTGAAACAGAGGGATACACCCATGGTAAAGGTAAAAGGTTTGAATAAAATATATCATGCCTCAGCTAAAGTAAAAAAAGCAGGGGTAGCAATCCTTATCTCAGATAAAGCAAAAGCAAAAATTGACCTAATTAAAAGAGATAAGGAAGGAAACTATATCCTGTTAAAAGGCACCATCGAGAAAGAAGCAATATCATTACTTAACATATATGCATCAAGTGGTGTGGCATCCAAATTCCTAGAGGAGAAGGTAAAGGAATTAGAGGAAGAAATAGATAGCAAAACTATACTAGTGGGAGAGTTTAATCTCCCCCTCTCCGAACTTGATAAATCTAACCTCAAAATAAACAAGAAAGAAGTTGAGGAGGTAAATAGGATTTTAGAGGGGATAGGTATGACAGATTTCTGGAGAAAACTGAATGGGGATAAAAAGGAATATACTTTCTTCTCAGCCATTCATGGCACATACTCAAAAATTGACCATGTTCCAGGGCATAAAAACCTCACAATTCTATGCAATAAGGCAGAAATGTTAAATGCATCCTTCTCAGATCATGTTGCAAAAAAATTATATGCAATAAAGGGCCAGGGAAAGACAGACTAAAAACTAATTGGAAATTAAACAATTTAATCCTAAAGAATGAATGGGTCAAAGAAAAAATTATAGAAACAGCAAGTAATTTCATTCAAGGGAATGATAATGATACAACATGCCAAAATCTGTGGGATTCATTAAAGACAGTTCATAGGGGAAGTTTTTTTTTTTTTTATCTCTGAATGCATACATGATTAAATTAGAGAAAAGGGAGCTCAACAAATTGGGCATGCAATTACAAAACCTAGAAAAAGAAGAAATTCAAAATCCCCAATTGAATACTAAATTAGAAATACTGAAGACAAAAGGAGAGATTAATAAAATTGAAATTAAGAAAACTCTTGAATTAATAAATAAAACCAAGGGCTGATTTTATGAAAAAAAAATTAGTCAATATGATAAAAAAAAGAAAGAAGAAAACCAAATTATGAGTATCAAAAATGAAAAGGGTAAATCTACCTCCAATGAAGAGGACATCAAAACAATAATTAGGAATTATTTTTCCCAATTGTATGAGTATAAATTTGACCCTGTTAGAGAAATGGATGAATATTTACAAACATACAAATTGCCCAGATTAACTGAAGAGGAAGTAAATTACTTAAATAATCCCATCTCAGAAAAAGAAATTGAACAAGCTAGTGTTGAATTGAACAAATTGAACAAAATTGAACAAAAAGAAATTGAACAAACTAGTCAACTCTCTAGGAAAAAATCTCCAAGGTCAGATGGATTCACTAGTGAATTCTATCAAACATTTAAAGAACAATTGATTCCAATATGCTACAAAATATTTGGGAAAATTAGTGAAGAAGGAGTCCTACCAAATTCTTTTTATGACACAAATGTGGTACTGATACCTAAATCAGGAAGAGATAAAACAGAGAAAGAAAATTATAGACCAATCTCCCTCATGAATATAGATGCAAAAATTCTAAATAAAATACTAGCAAAAGACTACAGCAACTTATCCCAAGAAAAGTACACTTCGAACAGATAGGATTTATTCCAAGAATGCAAGGATGGTTTAATATTAGGAAAACCATCAGTATAATTGATCATGTCAACAATAAAACTAGCAGAAACCACATGATCATCTCAATAGATGCAGAAAAGGCTTTTGACAAAATACAACATCCATTCCTATTAAAAACATTAGAAAGTTTAGGAATAAATGGAGCCTTCCTTAAAAAAAAAAATAGATAGCATGTATTTAAAGCCATCAGCAAGTATTATAGGTAATGGGAGAAGTTAGAAGCATTTCCCATAAGATCAGGGGTGAAACAAGGGTGTCCACTATCACCCCTCTTATCCAATTTGGTACTAGAAATGTTAGCAGTAGCAATTAGAGAAGAAAAAGAAATCAAAGGAATCAAGTTAGGCAAAGAAGAGACCAAGCTATCACTCTTTGCAGATGATATTATAATGTAGTAAGAGAATCCTAGAAAATCAAGTAAAAAACTACTTGAGACAATAAATTTGGCAAAGTTGCAGGATATAAAATAAACCCACATAAGTCCTCGGCATTCCTATATATTTCCAATGAAATTCAACAGCAACAGATAGAAAGAGAAATCCCATTTAAAATTACTGTACACATTATAAAATATTTGGGAATCTACCTTCCAAAACAAACCCAGGACCTGTATGAACATAACTACAAAACACTTTTCACACAAATAAAATCAGATCTAACTAATTGGAAAAATATCAATTGCTCATGGCTGGGTCGAGCTAATATAATAAAAATAACAATTTTACCTAAATTAAATTATATATTTATTGACATATCAATTAATTTACCAAAAAAACTACTTTATAGAGCTAGAAAAAATAGTAACAAAATTCATTTGGAAGAATAAACAGTCCAGCATATCAAGGGAATTAATGAAAAGAAATGCTAGGGAAGGTGGACTAGCTATACCAGATTTCAATTCTATTATAAAGCAGCAGTCATCAAAACTACTTGGTACTGGCTGAGGAATAGAGGAGTGGATCAATGGAATAGATTAGGCACATGAGATTCAGAAGTCAATGACTATAGTAATCTATTGTTTGGTAAACCCCCAGACCCTGGTTTTTGGGATAAGACCTCACTATTTGAAAAAAACTCCTGGAAAAATTGGAATATAATATGGCAGAACCTGGGAATAGACCATTATCTAACACCATATACCAAAATCAAGTCTAAATGTGTGCATGATCTAGGTATAAAGGTTGATACTGTAAGCAGTCTCATAAAACAAGGAACAGTTTACCTATCAGACTTGTGGAGAAGGAAAGACTTTATGACTAAACAAGAATTAGAGAATATTATAAAATGTAAAATGGATAATTTTGACTACATGAAATTGAAAAGTTTCTGTACAAACAAAGCCAATGTAACCAAGATTAAGAGGGAGGTGGGATATTGGGAAAGAATCTTTGCAACCTATGTCTCTGACAAAGGCCTCATTTCTAAAATATACAGAGAACTGAGTCAAATTTATAAGAATACAAGTCATTCCCCAATTGATAAATGGTCAAAGGATATGAACAGGCAGTTTTCAGAGAAAGAAATTAAAGCTATCTATAAGCACATGAAGAAATGCTCTAATTCACAATTGATTAGAGAAATGCAAATCAAAACAGCTCTGAGGTACCACATCTCACCAGTCAGATTGGCTAAGATGACAAAACAGGAAAATGACAAATGCTGGAGAGGATGTGGACAAATTGGAACTCTAATGCATTGCTGGTGGAGTTGTGAACTGATCCAGCCTTTCTGGAGAGCAATCTGGAATTATGCCCAAAGGGCTATTTTTCTCCTACAATTCCAGTCCTAGGGTTCTATCCCAAAGAGATCATAGAAATGGGAGAAAGACCCATATGTACAAAAATGTTTATAGCAGCTCTTTTTGTGGTGGAAAAGAATTGGAAATTAAGGGGTTGCCCATCAATTGGGGAATGGTTGAACACGTTGTAGCATATGCATATTATGGTATAACTATTGTGCTATAAGAAACGAGGAGCAGATGGACTTCATATTTACCTGGAGAGGCTTATACAAACTGATGCTGAGTGAGAAAAGTAGAACCAGGAGAAATTTGTACACAATTACAGACACAACATATGTGTGATGACCAACTTTGATAGACTGGACTCTTCTCAGCAATGCAGTGATATAAGTCAATCCCAAAAGACTCATGATGGAGAGAAATATGTTCATCCAGAGAAAGAACTAGAAAGAACTAAGTTTATATCTAGATAGAAGCAAAATACCTGATCTTTTTCCTTCTCTTATTTGGTTTTATGTCCTCTTTACCATTTTTCATTCCAGCTGGTACAATCCGTCCTTATATCCTGACTAATGTATAATGTGAAAGTATTTACAGATCCTATACTTGACTATAACCCGCCATGGGGGGAGGGGAGGGAGAGGAACAAAATGTGAAACTCAAGGAATTGTGGAATTGAATCCTGTAAATTGAAAGGAAACAAACAAATTAATTAAAAAAATATTTAAAAAAAGAGGGAAACTAGACCCATGTGCCAAGGTGTGTTCTGGTATGGAGGATACCCACGGCAATGAGTTTAAGCCTTAATACATATAGTAGTGGCTAGATAAAGAAACAAGCAGTGAGGTGGCAAAGATGTGGATGGGATCTGATCCCCTAAAAGGAAAACACCAGGTCTTTGGGATCTGGACCCCAAAAAGGAAAAGCCCATGAAGTTCCCACAAATTTCAGCAACCCAGATCCCTGGTGTTTGCCTGAGGCATCTGGCCCACCTGGATTGCTGAACTAGCCTTCCTTGGAATCCCTTAATCCCACCCAGGCCCCTTTCCCTGTTATTTCCAGACTACCCCAGGCTATTTGCTAGTCCTGGATCCCATTCAGATTTCCTCACAGTCTTTTTCTATATAAAGCTACCAATTTTATCCTCATCAAATGTGTAGATTCCTTAACAATCTGACCTTCTTATATTGGCATCACAAACACCACAGACTCACTAGGAATTTTCCCCCACCCAACCATTGTCTTAAGAATCTTGTTCCTTGGACTGAAAGAAGATCTGAGCGTTTGAATTTTTGAGGCAGATCCCGTCCCTGTACCTTTGCATTTTGGGGTTCCTAGTACCCTTAGACTGTAACACCAACAATGAGGCAAGTTTGATTCATAGGAAGACTTCATGACTAGAATGTGGTTCCTGTAGGTGCTCAGTGTTGTTATGAAACAATTCTAGGATGTTCATCCAGAGAGTGGGTGCAAAGGATTATTGTTATGCCAAGCTTAGGGCACAGCTTGCTTGCTGGGCCTTGGCTCTGGAAAATAAGGCATCTCCTAATGGTAAAATGAGAGGATTGAAAAGAGAGGGTTGGTCTTGGCATGGAAATCCTTACACTGCCTTACCCCAGATCAATATGTATTTATTTTGTATACACTGTACATTTATATACCTGTAAGTATGTTGTGAATCCCTACTTGAACATAAGTTTCTTGATGGCAGGGACTGTCCTACTTTGGCATCTATATCCTCAGCACCTCTCACAATTCCCCCATCTGAGAGTACAAACAGTAAATGATTTTTGATTGATTAGTATCTATTCTCATTGGGATTAGACTTTCTCGAAAAAAAAAAAAAAAGACCCTAACGTGGCTGCCATTAAAGACATTAAATTCTATGACATTTGGTAAGTCTTTTAAAGACTTTTAATTTCCTCTCAGATGTGATATCTACAATTTGGGTGACTGCCATGAGATATATAGAGGTCCTTTTGTAGGAAAATATAAAGCAAGTAATTCTTCGGTATGTATAATTTCAATAAGAAGATCTTATGGTTTTTATGATATGAAAAGTATTTTTAAAATAACAAGTCATTTTTATCACCTGTGTGTATTTTTTAAGGAAAGTACAACAAAGAATAAAATCTAAAGAAATGGAGACACCTATGTAAAATTTGTCACATTCCTCTCAGTTTTAAGTATCCTCCCCTTTGTTCCACCCTCCTCTACCTTAAAAAAAAACAAAGAAAGTCCCAAGGGCTAGATAAATTATTCTTCCAGACAGTAATATGTTTTCTCTGACATATACTTCAGAATAACTTTCTATTAGGCTTTGATCCCTTATTGGTAGGTTATGCTTTTTGCTGCCTGTTTATAACTTATCAAGAAAAGTCTCTCTTAAGTTGCCTTTTTTCTTCTTCTTCTTAGTATTCCCATTTAGTTCTGCAAGTATTTCTCCTATTTAGACAAATAATTTCTCTCCATGAGTAAGAGAGAGTAGCCTTCTGCTATACATGGCTTTCTTCCCTTTAGAATATTACAGTTGATGGCCATGCCAAGCTGCATAATCAAATAACATGATTGCACTTGGCTACCAGAGGAAGATATTTTGGCACTGGGCCTTCATCCTTTTTCACTCTCAATTTCCATCCCTCTTAATCAACTTCTAATTTCTAGACATCAAAGAAAAAACAGAAACAACCACAGCTACAACAACAGAAATAGATAACTTAAAATTTCGCAAAGTTTTATTTTCCCCTATAATAGCCCATTGAGCAAAAGACTACAAATACTATTAAGTGCATTTCATAGATGAGAAAACTGAATTTCAAGATGGTTGAGTTTAACTAAGAACTGAATGGACTTTAAGCTTCAGAGTCTAGATTTAAATCTATATCTTTTGATTCTAAATTCTTTATCCCCTCAACCCCACATTGTTATCATCATCACAACATACACCAATACTGATTAAGCACCTACTGTGTGTAAAACACAGTACTAGGTATTTGGAAGGATTAAGCATTTAGATGAGAACAAGATACATTTGACCTTGTCTAGCAAGGTTTATTCATACATCTTTCTTTCTGGCATAAATAGCCTATTTCCCCCCAAAAGTATCATTCTGTCTCCTATTTCCATGCTTTTTCACCATCTATGCCCCCATTCTTGGCATATATTCCTTTTTATTTTTACTCCTTCTGAAATTTTCACTTTTTTTGTGAGTCAGTTCCCACATAATGACTGATATGGCAAGTTGATTTTCCCTTCTCTTCCTAATAGTTTCAAAGTTGTTTTTTTTTTCTTTCCTTCCTCAAATGATGTATATGCTTATTTTTTTACATGCTTTATGTCCTTGTAGTACAACAGATTATAGACTCCTCAGAGGGCAGGCACCATGTTTGTTTGTTTGTTTGTTTATTTATTCATTTATTTGCTTTTTGGAGGGGGTAAGGCAGGACAATTGGGATTAAGTGGCTTGCTCAAGGTCACATGGCTAGTGAGTGTTAAGTGTGTGAGACCAAATTTGAACTCAGGTTCTCCTGACTCTAGGACCAGTGCTCTATTCACTGTGCCACCTAGCTGCCCCTGTTTTTTGTGTGTTTTGTTTTGTTTTATGTAGGTTCTTGATACATGCTTGTTGGACTAGATCTAAATAAGAATGGAAAGATAGAATATTTCAGATTATGTGGAATCTTGATTGACTAGTAAGAGAGGTTTCAACTTTACTTGAGAACAATGGAGAGTCAAAGATTTGTTCTTCTCCCAAAACTGTAGTGACTCTCATTTATCCAAGGTCACTTATCAGGAAACTTCACCTAATATAAAATATGAGGGGGCCAGAAAGAGAAAGGAGAGGGGAGGTGGAGAAAGAGATCAAGAGAGAAGAAAAAGGATAGCATCAAAGAAGAAATTGCTAAGCTGTTAAAATAAATGTCCTTGCAAACACTTATATAATTTTTTTTCTCAGAGAAATGCTATTTGCTTTTATTTTACAGAAATTGAAACAAACTCTTTTTGTAAATATTTCTTGTTCACAGTAGTTTAGCAACTGAAACTTAATGACATAAAGTTAATTAAAAATAATAGCTCCCCACTGTAAAAAAAAAAAAAAAGAAGGAAGAGATATTAGAAGAGGAGGGACACATTGAATGGGAAAGGTGTGATAGAAGATACCCTGACTTCAGGAAAAGAAAATGTGGAAAGGAGACATGGGAAGATGTTGGTAGCATTAAGCCTAGGATGGGAAAAACTATGAAGTGGCTGATCTGGGATCTACTAGGAAGAAAGGAGAGGAAGCCAGTGTGAATAGATAGAGGCTAAAAGTCAGACCAGGGATGGGAGCTATCCATGTTGATCCATGAAGATCTCAAGGGTCTGGAGTATTTGCTAATCACATGTTTCTATACAGAATAAATAAACAGGCACTTGTGCTATAACCTGAATTATACATTCCCAAAAAGCGCTGTGGTTAGGGGCCCAAACCTTAAAAGTTCATAAGGCAGGCTTTTTTTTTTTCCTTTTGGTCACAAAACTATTTCACAACTATGACTACTATGGAGATATGTTTTATGTGATTGCACATATATAACTATACCAAATTGCTTATTGTTTTGGGAGGAACGGAGAAAAGTTTGCAGCTCATAATTTTGTAAAAAATGAATTTTTTATATATAATTTAAAATACAAACAAAGGGAAAAATGGGAATCTAGCAAAACATGGTAGCAAAATTTTACATGTAAAAAATGTCTAAGAAAATCATAAATTCTACAGTATATAGTTTCACTGTCCACAGTTTCTGGTTGCTGCTCAGTTAGAGGCCTGGAGTGGAGGAGCAGTTTGGTTAGGTTCCAGCAAGTGGCAAAAAAAAAAAAAATGACATTTTACCCTTTCAAAGTCCTGAAGTTGACTCATGTATGTGGGTATCAGAATGAGGGTTGTGGTGTGTAAGTTATTATGAATTGGGGCAGTTTTCTGTATTTTCTCACTGTTTCTCAGTAAGTGAACTGAAATTCTTATCATGCTCATAATGTTCCCAATTTATTGATTGATATGGAACAAATTTGCATTTGTAACATTATAACATAACTGATTGTACTCTACTATGTGGTATGAAGATACATGCCCAAAAATAAAGGAACCTCAGCTAGGTGTTTCACAAGGTATCATTTTGCTGTGACTCAAGAGACACTCTGTTCTCTGAGGAAGTAAAATTGAAGAATGGACAGGTATGTGGTATATGTAAATAGGCTATAATAATTTAATAATATTTATTAAAATAGTAGTTATATAGCATTTTAAAGTTTGCAAAGTGCTTTGTAATTATTATCTCATTCACAACAACCCCACAAGGGAGTACTGTTATTATACCCATTTTATAGTTGAGGAAACTTGAGGCAGACAAAAGTTCAGTGACTCACCCTAGGTCACAGAGCTAATAAGTATCCAAATGCTATGGGAATGGGAATCTAAGATCTTCCCTGCCCCTAGGCCCTTTGATAGGCTTAAGTGACTCTGAGAACCTTCCTTGATTTGAAAATATACTCAGCCCCATATTAGGCAGAATGTGGTCACATGGAGCCTGTGGCAGGAGGCTTGCTTTTCAGGAAGGCCCACACTTTTTTGCTTTGTGATTGGACAATGGGTCAAGAGGGTTGTGACATTCTCTCAGCCAAGAGAAGGCTATTATATACTCTGATGTTAGGTTTTGCTTTGGGGAAATGTTAGGTTTTTCTTTGAGAAGAGTTGTGTGATTTGACCAGGTAAGACTCTGGGCAGCCATTGAGGCCCCTGGCTTTGAAAACCAAGACTTTGGTGCTTCCCTCTCTGGTAACTGACTAAGTATGGATGTAATGATCAGACAGTTTGAAGCTTGTCTGCTGATCTGTTTCTCTCTTTGTTTGTAACTTCTGCTTGTAACTTATTTGCATTCTCTGAAGTTCAGGATGCTGACTTTTTCCCCTGAACTAGGCAAATGATATATGTTTGATTAATTAGAGTAAGATTGTTAACCAATTTTGAATTGCTTTCCTTTAGAAAAGCAGATCTAAGAAGCTGTGTTGGCAGCCATCCTGGGTATGATAGGGTGCTTGCTGCTACACTGAGGACAAATTCGAATTCAAGAGCTTCCTGACTCTGCGTCTGATGGTCCTGGAAGCATCACAAATAATGAATTTCAAACAATAATATAAAGGATATTACAAATAAAATGTAAGATCAAAAGAGGTGATCATTGCTCACATATTTGAAGAGAACAACTGGAATGGATTGATGTTTCATCTGCTCTATTGGTGTCTTCTCTATATTAAGTGAACTCAAGGAAGGTACCTAGCACTTTGAGTGGCCCCAAGTGGCAACATTATGGGAGGGCAGAGAAGAGTTATATAAGAAGGAAAGTCTTGAATGGGTTGCCATCTATATTGTTGCAAGAAATATCCATCTCTCCAAGGTCAAAGATTCATTGAAATATTATAAATTTTGTGGATATAAACATTTATATATAAAGATTCATGCTATGTAAATTCATTAAATAAGATGGCTTTACACTTATCACAGACACATGCTCATGAGGTCCTCAGTATTATATACTTCTGTTACTAAGTAGCTAATTATGTAGTGACTGTTAACTTGGCTCAAGCCAGAACAATAATGGGATTCAATGCATCATATTGAGGTGTTGAGGGGATGATTTTCTGTTCTTAAAAGGATAATACCTGCTTAATATCCAGACTGACATCTACCTTAAGATGTGGTTTATTGACTTTCTCATCTTATCCATTAAGCTCAGAACATAGCACATGTACTGTTAGGTCTATATTATTTCTTAAGCTAACTGAGCATTAGGCATGTGAATGGCACATATATTGCCTATAATAGAAATAGTCAAAGAGACTTGAGAACATAGACCTTCTGAAGGCTTTTGCCTCAGATGCTGCTTTCTGTTCCTTAGCTTTCCTTTGCTAGCTGAATGGTGAGTGCCATTGGGCCTATGAAAATAAACAAAAAAAATAAGCATCCAATTTCTATTTTCCTCTCAGGGCTGTGATTAGAGAGTTCTTTCATTTCTCCTAAGGTGGTACAGCAAATAAAGTACTAAATCTTGAGTTCAAATAGGGTCTTAAACATTTACTAGCTGTATGACCCTGGGCAAGTCATTTCACCTCTATTTCCTCAACTATACAATGAGCTGGAGGAAGAAATGGCAAACCACTCCAGTGTCTTTACCAAGAAAACCTCAGTCAGTGCGGTGGAGAAGCTCTCCTGGAGCAGAGGTCGGACACTGAAGCTCACACCTGCACACAGATCACTGCCACATGAGGCTGCTGCCACCACTGTCCCACCACTGCTGCTCTGCTCTCCAGCCACCCTCCAGAGCACTGTTCTATTTCTAAGGACCAGAATTCTTCCCCAACCTGACCAGGATGTCTGGACAGGAGGCACCCCAACCCCTGCCCCAGAGTGAGTGCGATCCTTGGCCTCTGCAACCTGCAGATCCAGAAGTTAAGCCAAGTATAACTGAATTGGCCAAATGAATTGTAGAAATTGGAGACAAACTATATTTCAAATACCTTGTTCGAAATATGCTGTCCACGTTGTCTGACCCAACCAGAAGTTAACTGACAAGATATGGCTTTTTTAACAATGAAGATTCTCAATGTGTTCACATTGTAAAAGGTTGCTTAATAAGGATATCCATGCCAGGAAAACAAAAATTGCACTGGAGGCTTGTCAGAGGCCATTTTTTCAACCATGGAAAATCAAGAGCAAGAAGATGCTCGGAATCTGGAGGTTTTTGCTCAACATTTTTCAAGAGGTTCAGTGGGGAAAACATGACCTTGTTCACAATGCCTCAGTTCTAAAACATGATTTCTAGTTATATCAACTTTATATGACAGCTGAATGTATTTCCATCTGTGTACATTAATCATGTAATTTCCAACTACATGTGTACATAAGAACTTTGTTCTTACTAACAAAGCAATATTTGGGCCTTTCAGGATTCTCTCTGAAACAATGATCCCTTCATTGTTCATTGTGAATTGGAATGGTTCCTTAATTTTGTTTTTGCTTTTGAAGGGAGGAATGCAGGACATTGGGGTTTAAGTGGCTTGCCCAAGGTCACAGATCTAAAGTCTCTGAGGCCTGATTTGAACTCAGGGCCCCTGACTCCAGGGTTGGTATTCTATTCACAGTACCACCTAGCCACCCCTGTATACATTTGAAAGAGAATGGTGGGTTTTGTTTTGCAAGGAGAGGTCAACTGGGTTTAAGAAATTTGGCAGCATTTTTGTATTTGGACTTTTTGTTTTTCACACTACCTATTCTAAATGCTTTGGTTCTGGGACTTATTTATTTAATTTATGGTTAAATTCTGTGATTAGCCCATTTTTATTTTATTTAAAAAGTGATATGCTTTGAGAATCTAGTATATGACATTTAGTGTTTGACAATGTTATTGCAATAAAGTTTACTTGGATTAATATTAAAAAAAAGAAAACTTCAAATGGGGTCATGAAGAGTTAGACATGGCTGAAATGGCTGAACAACAGCAAATGAAAAAATTAGATTCCCTTTAAAAAGTCACAATACTGTCCTTTTGCCACCCTTGACACAACTTACTGGTTGCCAGAAGATGTACTAAGAGTATAAAATTCCCACCCACCTGGATTAGATGCCACCTGTCTTGATGGATGCCTTCATACGATGTAAACCATTTTACCCTTCCCTGATAAGCAGGCATAATTCCATGTGAGGACAAGGGGGCAGGCTCATCCAAAGAAATGAAATGCTGCCTTAGGGCAAAGTAATCCTCCTTTTCTTAACTGTTCAATGACTTTTAAGCCCCTCATTTTGTCATAACTTCAAAATTGAAATGAGGATCCTGACTTTAAACCTGCCTCATTAAAGAATACTTTTTAGTATTCTCAATTTTTAGAATTTTTTTTTTTTTTGCTTTTTAGAGGGCAATTGGGGTTAAGTGACTTGCCCAAAGTCACATGGCTAGTAAGTGTGTCAAATGTCTGAAGCCGGATTTGAACTCAGGTCCTCCTGACTCCAGGGCTGGTGCTAGACTTAAATTTGATGCATTTGTATGCTCATTATTTTGAGCTATAAATTTGCATTGTATTCATTAAAGTCTTATCTATCTCAAAAAAAAGAAAAGATGAAGGGTGGCAGATAAAGAGGCCAAATATCACTCTAATAACAAATGAAATATAAAACTCCCCAGAGGGAGAAGACTTCCAGAATATTGGGTAGATCTTTTGTGGAGGATTTGTGAAAGGGATTGAACAAAAAATCCCACAGGATGAGCAAGCTGAGGTGAATTGGGAACACTACCAGTTTCAGGGATCCTTCTAAGATCAAAAAGAGCCCCTGAGTTGCTTTTCCACAGCTCGCTTTCCAGAGGCCAGGGATGGGTTCTCCACCATTAAATGTATTTAGTTTGTATATATTTCATATTGTTTTTTCTGTGTACATTTTGTTTCCCCTGTATCACTATCATCATCATTGTCATCATCATCACCATCACTTCCTCATCACTAAATTTTACTTAACACTCTAATAATATATGCTAAGAATTATAATCTCATTTGATCCTTCAGGGCAGGTATAATTTTGTTGTTTTTATTCTTTGTAAACCTTGTACTTACTACATTGTCTGGGATATCATAGGCATTTCATAAATCCTTATCGATCAGTTCATTAACCTATATATAAATATTGATACCAATTGGGAAATTGACAATTTGGATTCAACAGAAAAAAAGTATGAGGAAAATTGAACTAGATGACCTTTAGAATCCCTTCCAATGGTAAGATGTTGTAACTTGATGAAATGTGCAAGTAGTAATAGAGAATGTTGAAATATTTTTCTCAGATGCTTCAAGCACATCTGTTCTTGCTTCTGAACACCTGGTCAGGTATGAATGAGGAACAACAAAAATAAAAGACCAATTATTGCCAGGAATAAAAGGAAGCAATTCTATCAAGTGAAGGAAGAATACAATTAACTGAACCTTAAAATGCACTTAAAAACCTGCTTTAACTGCTTTGTTTTCTAACTGACTTTTGCATTAGATTTGTGAGCCTGAAAAGTTAAGAGAATAATTTAAATGAATTTTATGAGTTTCTCTAGCTACTTACATATCTTCCTAAATGTGAGATTCATTTAGTCTGGAGATGGTGCAGATTTATAATTAGACCAATTAACATCCAGGCAAGCATACTATTTTCTTTATAATCTTCATACATTTAGGCTTGCCATTTGGGAGAACATTAGATATAATTTGTACTGGGAACGTCTTTTCAGTTCCTTCATGAATTGTATAGGCAGTCAAGGTTTATTCATGCCTCAGTCACCACGTAATACTCTCTTATTAGAAGGTCCTATGTTTGGAGTCTTATTTTTTTTTAAGTATTAAAAATATTTTTGAAATTTGATAGATTTCTTTTTATTGCTTAGAATTAGAATCTGATGAGACATTTGGCCAGTGCTTTATTGCAATGAAAAAGAAAAACAAAATGAAACCAACAAAAAAGAACTATAGGTAATTTTTTGGTTCAGTCCATTTTTTTTAAAAGGTCTCTCAGGAAACAGATCAATCCCTTGACCTGATACTTAAGAATATCATGTTAGTTGTTTCTTTTTGTTGGGTTGCTTTGTTTTGATACATAATTATCTAAGAAAACTTTATTTTTTTCTTAGACAAATATACAATGCTGTCATCTTGCTGAAGGAAAATTTTCATTGGAAAAAGAGAGACAACACCTGTGAGCTACAGAAGCTGAAAACCTGATGGTCCTGGATAGCCATTTAAAGCTATTCTGAAAATGCATTAAGAGGCAGGCCCAGAAGGAGGACTGATCAGATGGGGGGGGGGAAGGAGAGGGGGTGGCAAGTCATCCCACCAACCACAAGGGCCACTAACAGGCCTATCAACAAAGGGCTGGGACTGGAAAGAGCAAGATAAGAACCACATGCAGGGCCCCTGTCCGGAACAGCAAATACTCCTGGGACTACCACTCCATAGCCCAGAAATTAAAAAAAAAAAAAAGCCCCTATCAGGACCTCCAAGGACCGGGATGGCAGAGTGAACCCCGACTGCTCTAACCCCCCTTCTGACCCTGAAAACACAGTAAGTATTGCCCCAGGGCAAAACCCTCAACAGTAAAGGCTCAGGAAACTTAGAGGAGGGGCATGGCTAGGGCCCTGCCTCAAAATGGGTAGAAAGCAGACTACAAAGACTCTGGAGTCCTACTATCCTCTGAGGGAGGAAACAAACTCAGAAGGAGACAATGTGGACTCCACACCCACAGCTTAAACATCAACAGGGAAAGGGTCCCAAGCACAGAAAGCTTTCCTAGATGAGGTCAAAAGGGCTTTTGAAAACCAAATGAGAGATAGAAGACAAAATGGAGGGGGACTGATAAGGGAATACTTAGGGAGGAGGTGGTCAAAAGGAAAACTATTAAGGAGGGGAAGGGAGAAGGGGAAACATATAAGCAATAACAGGGGAGGGAATAGGATGGAGGGAAAGAAACAGATAATAATTATTACTGAAAAGATTGCTTACAGATTCAACCTTTATACCTTCTAACTGTGTGACCTTGGACAAGTTATTTCTTGCCTCTAAATATAAGTTTTCTGATCTTTAAAATGGTGTTGAAACAAAGTGAGCACAAAGATGCCTTCCAGATTTTCATATATACATATATGTGTGTGTATAAATGTATGTATATGTGCATATATATGCATATATATGTATATATAATTATATATAGTTTACTCCATCAAATATTAATCTTATAGTATATACAAAACATTATAATAGGCTCTTGGGATATAAACCCAAACCAGTCTTTATCCTCAAAAAATTACCTATTTTTAGAATTTTACAATCTTGTGGTACATGATTTCAAACCTTTGGAAACTCCTGGTGAGCAAATTCCCTCTCACAATGTGGATCAAGACCTACTCTTAAATTTACAATCTTAAGAGTTGCCTAAGTCACTAGAAGTAAAACAGTAAGATCTCAGAAGTAGAATTTAAATCCAGGTCCTCTGGACTCAGGCTAAAACCTGTTCTCCATGCCATTATGACTCTCTGAAAAGGATTGTATAAGAATTTCTTATCCTCCATAGTAAAAACAAGTGATAAACATAACTCAAACAGTCATGGTATCTGCTCCTTAAATTGGGTTGACATATTGATTTCGAAAGATATAAAGATCTGGTCTCAGATTCAGGAGAATCTGGGCTCAAGTTCCATCTCTGACACATATTGACAATGTGACCCCTTGGCAAGCCACTTTACCCTCTCAGGGTCTCTGCTAACTCTTGAAGCCTACACATTTTCTACAAATTGGCATTCTACATTGGGGTTGGACTCACTCCATTGATAAAATTTCAGTTGTGGGCTCTCTTTCTCACTCCCCCAAATCTTAAAATGCTGCCCAATTCAGCACAATCTTTTGCAAAAACATATTATTATTGTGAGAAATGACAATAATCTCTGGATTTACATAGCAACAGAACATTTATGAAGTATTTTCCACACATTGTCTTACTTGATCCTCACAAGTCTGTGAGTGTAATGCCAAGCAAAGGCAACTTCCCAAGGTTCAAAATACCAGCATAGGTGATCTCCATTTTATTCAGTGACAAATTAAGAACAGATAGAATCAGAATTTAACATCATTCAAAATACAGCATTTACCAAGGGTGATTCAGTAATCTCCAAGTACTACCCCACCCCTGGACATTACATTCATTTAATCAATCCCAAAGACCCTCTTCTAAGTACTACTCCCCCTCTAGACTGTACATTCATTTAGTCCATTACAAAGCCCCTCTTCTCAAATGGAGATTAATTTCCAATCATAAGTAAAGAACATTCATTTGTTTAATCACAGAGCACAAAAAGTCAAAAGTTCCCCATCCTTGGATTACAATTGAATCTACCCCAGAGTTACAACAAGCTTAAGCACAGCATTTAATACCCAAAGAGAGGTCTTTTCTTCATCTTGACATGAGGCAAGTTCTCAGCAATCTTTGTTCCTGGGGATACAAAGCTTAGCAAGGCCACAAGATACATTGCAAGTGTCTTCATTAATTCATTCTCTGTCTGAAGAACAGTCCTAGGACCCCTGAAAACATTAGCAAAACCCTCTTCTAGGATTTCTGTAAACATACAACAAGAAAATCCTTCTTCAGGGCTTCTGAACCAACACCAAGGTTTTAAGACCTCTGCAACAACAGGACTGTCCTTCACCAGTGGACAGAATTCACTCTCTGTCTGTAGAACAGTCTCAGGAGCTCTGAACCAACAGCAAGTTTCTGAGACCTCTGCAACAACAGGATTGTCCTTCACCAGAGGACAAATCTGGCAAAACAACATCAAAACAGACAGACGAAGTACCAACATAACAGCCATTTCTCCTCAGTCCTTGGCAGCTCTGGGTGGCAACTCTCATAAGGCCTGGGCAATTCAAAGTGACCCTCAGCAATCCTCTCAGTCTCTCTCTGCCTCCAAGGTGCTGCTTCCAAAAAGTTCTTCATCCTCTCTCTTTTCTTGTGTCTCTCTAAATTTACATCACCAGCTCCTCCCAGTTCAGCCCTCTCTTTTAATGTCAACAAGTCCACCCCACAAGTGGAATTCACAAGCTCTGGGTTTGAACACAATCAAACCAAAAACCAAGCCAATACTGGGGGATCTTTAAATTCCATTACTATTACAGTGAGGCAGGTCATTTTGTTGTGGTGCAAAAAAAAAAAAAAGCTCAGAAAGTTAAAATATGTTGTCCAGGGTCACATAGCTAGTAACTGCCTGTGCCACAAATTTGAAATAAATAAAAGAGTGTTTTTGATCCCAGTTGTGTCCATCCTACCCTTCCACCTCAGAAGGAAAGTGTAGCTTGTAACAAAACCATTTATCTGCCTACCTTGAATAACTACAGAACCAATAAGATATTTTCTAGGTCCCATGATGCCCATACTTGTTTGCAGCCTAAAAGATAGGTTAGCTTGGAGAGGACAAATTGAATTCATATATAATCTGCCACTGTGGTTTTGAACTAAGCATTCCATTCAGCATCTTCTAATATTTCTGTTTTTCACTACGAAATACTCCCATGGAGATTACATGGCCCCTTCTCATTTCTGCTCCTCCCTTCATTCTGTCTATTTTTACTATATACCTCTGGGGGGACTGATTTATTCCCGAATACCATGGCACTTTTTAAAGTAGGACCCAGTCCAACTCTCAGCATGATTCTGGACTCCTAGAACTGTATTGGAAAATATATTTCCAGAGATCTCATCAATCTTTATATTTCCCAGAGTAACCTTATGACTAAGTTATGTTTTCTTTTTTTTGGGAGGAGGTCTATAATGGAAGGTGAAGGAACATAATTGATGTGCAGTTCATCTATTTTAGAGTACTTTTTTTTAAAGAATACCCATTTCACTATTAACTTACTTTTCTTAGTTTATGACTATTCTTATTCTTCTTCATGTTAAAGAAAGCCCAAGGTCACATTAGAAAATGAATTCCATTTCTCACATCATTAGAATATGTAATGCCCATACTACAAAAGCAGAGAATGATTTCTGCCACTGCACTACAGAGAACAAGGGTAATTAGATAACTTTCATTTCAATGGATTCTAATTAGAGCTTCAGCGAGCTGTTTCCTAGCACTCCTGAAGATTAAAAAAAGAAAGCAAGATGCTTCTCTTGACTTCTCAAGGAATACAGCCATTCCTGAATTACCTGCTCTGTTCATAACATATGGAAGTCTCAATTCAAAGGCAACCAAATCGTTTGTGGACTATTTCCCTTTTGATTGGATGTAAAAGGCCAGGGTTGTACATAGCATATGGTAAAGGAGTGGTCCCAAATCTCTAAAGAGGACCCCGAGAATCCAAGGAATCATTTGTTACTCTTATTGTTTAACATTTATTGAGGTATTATATAGGCTATAACCTTTAAAATAATCAATTATAGTGATAACAATAGCTGATGTGTCTATGTAATACTTCACGCTTTGCAAAAGTGCCGTGAATGAATAATGAAAAGAAAATCAGTTTTATGCACTGGAAATAAAAATAGACAAAACTGGACAGTCCCTGATCATGTGCAAATTAGGGAAGGTACTACATAAAAGAAAGTTCATCTGTGGGATAGATGAAGATGACCAGAAATAATTAGATTACTTAAGTAATTAAGATGACATTGCCAGGGAAATGCAGGGTCTAGAGGCAGGAAAAATGGTTAGAATTGGAGGACCTTATAAAGCAGTGGAAGAACTGAGGTTTAAGGCATTATGTGTCTTCTGTTTCATCACAAGGATTGGAGTTGTTGACCTATACTTTATTCAACTCTGTGAGCAGTCAAGTTTTAAGACATTGTAATGTTTGATTTCCACAACAACATTCTGAGTCAGAAGCTATTACCTTTCCCATTTCATAAATAAACAAGGTAAATATCAGATGGGTCAGGGGACTTTTCCAGGGTCACCCAGCTAACAAAATTTGAACTCACATCTTCCTGTTTCCAAGTCTGGCACTCTATGTTTATTCTGTACTGATTCTACATGGCTTCTGACTAATACATTTAAACCAACCTAAAATAACAAGAAAAAGTACCAGCCACAGGGAAAATATCAGCTAGGGGTTGGAAAGTGGGTGAAGGGGAAGGCTGAATTATTGATTTATTTCTGTCATCTTCTTTCTATAGCTTCTTCCCCTAAAATTACTGTGTGTCTCCTTGGTACATATTTAAAATGTATGGATCTGTGTACATGCTGTTTCTTCTTAACAAAATGTATACTTCTTGATGATTGAAACTATTTCATTTTTGCTTCCTATAGTGTCTTACACATCGTAGTTGTTAAATAAATGCTTGTTGAGTGAGTGAAGGAATGACGGTATGAAGGGACATAAAATTCTAGAGATATTTCCCAAAGTTCAGGTCACCAATAGAAAACACATAAAATGACCATATGTTTCCCTTGTCAAATGTCATTAAAGAAAATTGTGTTCTCAATATTAAGACTGATTTTACCTTAATTACACAGTGTATATTGCTTCATTTATTAGGACACTTGAGAAATTCATGGTTAGCCCTGGACTAGTCAATACATTCATCTTTACTTTCATGTCTCAGAAAAAGTCAGGTGTTCCTGTAGTAGATAATGAGATTGTGATACCTACCTGCAAGATTAAATATATGGTCTTCTATTTGGCCTTTAATGCTCTTCAGAGCACAGAACCTACTTTCCATTTTTCTTGCCTTTTACATCCCTCCATTAAATTTACTTTTGAGCTATACTGTTCCTTGCATATTGCCAATCTCTATCCCAACACTGTGTCTTTGCACTGGCTGTTCTCCAGTCCTTCCTTCCTCCCTCCTTCTCTCCTGTCTTTCATATATTTATCTATCTCCTGTTACTTACTCCTTATCTTCTCCATTAGCATTTAAGCTACTTGAGGGCAGGGACTTTATTTGCTTTTCTTTGTCTATCATTTGGCACAATGATCTGCACATAGAAAGTGATTAAAAATGCTTGATGGGGGGAGGGAGAAAGGAAGAAAGGAG
>NW_027185889.1:6427700-6493045 GCF_028583685.1 Petaurus breviceps papuanus | reverse complement strand
GGAAGGAAGGAAGGAAGGAAGGAAGGAAGAAAGGAAGGAAGGAAACATTTACTAAACACATATGTGTCGGGTACTATGCTAGGAACCTTTTATAAATATTATCTCATTTGATCCTCAACAACAACTTTGGAAGGTAGGTATAATTATTATCCCAGACAGATAGAGGTTAAATGGCTCGTCCAGGGTTACACAGTTAGTAAATGTCTGAAACCAGATTTAAATTCAAAGGTCTTCTTTATTCAGGTTGAGAACTCTATCCATGGTACCACTTAGCTCATGATTGACTGACCTCTTGGATGAAATTGCCCTAAGAGCTATTCCCAATGAAATCAGCATTTCATATCCTATTTCTATGACTACTGGCTATTTTGAATGCCTGGAATGTATACCATCCTCTCTCCTACCCACACACACATATTCCGCCCTCCTACTCCCTCTTAGACATCTTAGTGTCCTTCAAGGTTCATTTCAGGTACACATCCTCTGGAAAGCCCATCAATAGCAGTGGCATGTCCAAAAGACTGTCAAGAAGCATTTATTTAGTGACTAGTATATTCCACACATAGTACTAGTGACGAGGATACCAAGAAAGGCATAATAGAGTCCCTCTCTCAAGGAGATCACAGATTGATATGGAGACTAAAACTGACAAAAGCGCTTTATATGCTCTGTCTCTGGGCTTCACAATGGCCTCATGAGCTAGGTAACACTATTACTATTGTACTCTCTTTACAGATGAGAAACATGAGATATAGCTATGTTAAACAACAGCAGAATAATAGGATTTTTGATAAAAGAAAGTATTCATTTTTGTTTTCCTGTCTCTAGGAAATAGAGATTTCCTATTGCAGAGCGCCTTCCTTGCCCATAGTAGAGATTTAGTGTTGGATTAGTTGAGTTAATTCTAAAACAAACACAAAAAAGCAAATCCCCCCCCCCAAAAAAAAAAAAAAAAAAAAAAAAACAAAACAACAAATGAGCAATGAGTACAGTATTGGATTTTATTAGCTATTAGGAAGAATAATATTTGGAGTTGGGTGAAAACAGTATTGTATCACCACAATTTTGTAAAGAAGCATTCAACTGTGATCGCATATGCATATAGATATATGTAATAAAAGATTGGAAAAGAAAGCTAAATCCCAGTGTACACATTTAGAAGTAGAGAACAAGGTCCCTTCATTCCATGTCATTGGGTATTTCCAAAAATAAGTTCACCAAATGGCATGTTTCAAAGACTGGACCTAATTTGCCAACTTCTGCTTTATACATACCTTTTTTATTGTTGTTCAGTTGTTTCAATCATGTCTGACTCTTTGTGACCTCATTTGGGATTATACTGGCAAAGATACTAGACTGGTTTGCCATTTCCTTCTCCAGCTCATTATATAGATGAGGAAACTGAGGCAAACAGGGTTAAGTGACTTGCCCAGGGTCACATAGCTAGTAAAGTATCTGAGGTTGGATTTAAACTTAGATCTTCCTTACTACAGGCCCAGAACTGTATCCAATGTGCCACCTAGCTGTCATAAACATTCATACATAAAAACAAATACATATGCATACACAGACATGTACATATATATGCCTATAACAATTTCTGTACAAAAATCAACTAAGTCTATGCTATAGCTTTTACATAGATCTATAATTAATTCTTCTTCTGTAACTTGTTCACTGTCTATGAATCTAGTTAGTTAACTGGTTATCTTTTCAATGATCCAAAAGATCTAAGCCATAATCTCATAGATGCTATTATTCTCACTAATGATACAGATTACAACACTTCCATGGGGGATCATCCTGTGAAACTCTTAAACATGTCCTCTGAGGAGTTCACAAAGCATGTCCGTCCAATGTATTGGAGTTTCATACTCAGATGAAATGGCTGCTTCTCATTGTGCTATATATATATATATATATATATATATATATATATGTTAGCATATTAAAGCATCTGTTTGTAATGCCATGCACAAGCAGCTTTCCAGAAGAATGCTACTGTGAACAGCTTTTAAGGTTCTGATTTCCATAACAAATCAAAGCAAAACATTCACAGAAAATCAAGGTACAGCATTCACAATATTACAACTTATCACAGAAAATCATAATATAATATTTATAACATACTTTCCAAAGTACAATAGTTAAAGTCTTCCACTCTTGGGGCAAAGTCTTGATTAACTCAATCAGTGACTTATTTAGCAATCAATTACTAAGTATCATACACAAAACCCTCCACCCCTTAGGTCACTAGTAAACTATAATTCCATAATTACTCAGTACCCAAGGAGAGGTCTTTTCATCTTGACTTGGGGCCTGTTCTCAGATTCCCTGGATCCCCTTTCATGGTCCCAGATTCTACCTCGATTCACAAGACTGTCACCTGGGTTCAATAGCAGACAGCTTCTAGTTCCTTGACCAGCTCTCTGAGCAGGTCTTGCTCCACACTGGTGTTCATAGGGTCTGGTCCACCAGATCCGTCACCATTTTTGCTCCAGGGAATTCAAGACTCAACCAAGCCACAAATAAACAAAGTCTCTGAATCCCAGTCATGCTTCCTCAGTCACCTGGACTCCTAGCTCCGAGCTCCAGGCTCTGGGCTTCTGGGATCCTGTTCAGAAGAAGCTCCAGCACCACAAGTTCTCAGGAAATTCTGGCTCCATTCTCCATTCTTCTGTAGCTGCTCTGCCACCAGATCTTGGTCTCAAGAAATTCTGACTGTGCCTCTCTGGGGCCTTTCTTATATACACGCAGCACTAGCTTCCTGTTTCAACCAACCCCTTCCTGTTACATCAGTAACAGGAGACAGGAGTTCATACCTTCTCTTCCCCAACAGAGGCTTGATCAGTTACTAAGTGCTAAGTACCTGCTACCTTTGCCAACACAGAGGGATCTTCAAATTCAAAATTACATTACCATTACACTGGTATATATTAGTTTGTATTCACCCACATTGGTGAATTTTACATTGTATTGTGTATGTATGTATGTGTGTGTATATATTATATATATATACATACACACATACATATATATCTACATCATATAGTTACATATATCTTTATGTATATATATATATTCTCATATGATTTCACGTGAAGGTATGTGTGCTTTTGTTGTTGTTGTTGTTGTTGTTGTTGTGTGTGTGTGTATCAGTTGCATAGTAGTAGTAAACAATGGATAAAAACTCAGAGCAACTTTCAGCAAATTTCTTTGGCTACTTCTGCTGTGCAGGGCAATGCATGCAAAAAGAAAGTCTGCTAGTATCAGCAGATCCCCAGGAGGCTGAATGGCTTGCATTGAAGTAACTTCAGAAAGTACCTGGGGTTGCCCAGGCTATTGAAATGTTCATTGTGTGGTATTTCAGTCATTTGGAGCTAATCTCTAAAAGGGTCCCTCAGGGTATCTTAAATTTCTAATTTTATTTTTATTTATTATTTTTTTTGGCCTGGATCCTTTTAGTTTAAACATTTATCTGTTGTGTTTTGCAATCACTAAGACAGAGTGTGATGTTCTGATATCTTATAACTGTTTTAATTACTTTTAAATTTAGAATTGGAAACATAATCCCAATAGCAATAGGTTAACAGAAATAATTTAAAGGCAATTAAATGGAAGCAAGTTTTGGACTCTTGAATGATAATACTTTTTTTCACTCTGTAATTAGACTCTATTTGGTTCTTGTATTTAATCAAAATCCACTTAAAGATCTTCACAGAGAATTGATATTTTCCATTTAGCCTGAATCTGACAAACTAGGACAATTGTCTTCAGCAGGAACAATTGAATAAGCTTCGAACTCTCAGTGTATGAGTTTTCCCAAATTTAACAATGTGGACCAAAGTAGAAATAAATAAATGAGGGAAAAAGTAAGGAAAAGTAGATACCTGATGGTGGAAATAGCAGAGATGATGAGTGGAAAAGGAACAGTTAGTATACCTGCAACAAATCTGAATTAAATGCTGAATTAAAAAAAAAAGCTTCATCTAAAATTCTGATAAGCTTAATTTCAATTAACAATAAAATCTCCAGAAGAAGAGATGAGGGAGAGATGGAGATAGAGATAATGAGAGACAGAGATTGCTTCATGTGAACCTCATGCATTCATCTATAATGGAGGAAAAACAAAATGATCTTCTGACCAAATGCCAAAGACTAGGGAATGACTTCTGAGGATGGCATAGGAACAAAAGTATGGATTTGCAAAGGACAATGTAACAATTCCTTCCTTTTACAAATGGGTAAACTGAGGCACCCAGAGGTAAAACATTTTCCCCAAGGTCACACAGGTAGTATTTAGCAGTGCCAGGATTGAAGCCTTGCTTCTTTGATACTAAAATCAGCATCCTCTCTATTTCACTTCTCTGTTAAATGGAATCTACTTCAACAAACATTTATTAAGTAGCTATTTTGTGTGTGACGCTGTGCTAGGCACCGAAAATAGACTTAAAGGAATGAGACCCTTCTCAAAAAGGTTGCATTCTACTAGAAGGAGGAGGGAAAGCTGTATTATTTTGAACAAGTCACTTAACTTCCCTGCAACTCAGTTTCCTCTTATGTTAAATGGAGGGGTTGGACAGGTAGCCTCTGAGATACTTTCCATTCTCAATCTCTAAATCTATTGTGCTGTTATCCTCAGAACTTTTAAACTGTTAATACCAGGTAATATGAATTAATTTCAAAAAAAAGGAAACAGCAGAAAAAAACTTCGAGGTTATATAGGGATGTAGGGGAGTGGCTAGGTGAAGATCAGGAAAAATCTCCCATAAGAGTTTGGCCCCCGTGCTCTACTTTAAAGGAAACTAGGGATAATGGTGAAATAGGCATGCCAATATGTCATCTCATAGTAGCACAAAATGACAACTCCAAACCCTGATTCTTCAGAGCTATTAGAGTTGAAAAAAGAGGCATGAGGATGTTATACTATTGTCCTTCAAAAGATAGAAAAAGACATCATAATGGTTAAGGTCCCTGATGGATCCCACTCTGTATCTTGTGACAACTTTATTTTACAAGAGCTCAGGAGTTCACCTCTGTAATGTCTACCTCTAAAGATAATAACTGTATCCTGAACATCTTAAATTTCCTTGTAATAGTGCATATTAAGTATTTCATTCATCAATCTATTGACACTCTCTATGGTTAATTTATATTTTCCTTTCTTTTCCTACTGTCTCTGAGAGTTATTATTTGTCCACCATGACAAAAGGGAGGTGATGCCCCAACATGCAAGTTAATTGGATTTAAGGGAGGGCTGGCCAATCAACACAGCTCCTCTCCTCATACTCTCCCTTTTCCTTTCCCCTTTCCTTTCCCCTTCCATCTTTTCCCTTTCCCTTTCATTCCCTCTCCTTTCTCCTCTCCTCTTTTATCTCCTCTCCTTTCTCCACATAGGATATCATACCTTTGCCTGTGAATTCTCTGCCTAAAGGAATGTAAACCTGATATCTGAGAGTAATGAGTATTAAAACAACAACATGTAGTCGGATCACCTTTTAGTTTCCTCACTAACTAACCATCACTTGACTTTTGAATCCTTTAAAGTAATAGATTACAAATTATTTCTTCTAACATTTATATACAAATTCCAATTCAACAAGGATCAATTAGATCCTTATTGTATGCTTAGAATTGTGCTAGACACTTGAGGAGATACAAATTTAGACAGGAGATAACCCATTCTTACATAGAGCCCTCATTGTATTAAGAGGAAAAGATATAAAAATAAATTGCTTTAATTTGCAACAATATCAGATAAGTGATTTAGATAACTATAAAAACAAAGTTATTCATAGGAGGTTGAAAGGAAAAGTCAGTAATTACTATGGGTGATGAGATTCAGGGAAAATGTGGTAGGAGTCATAACCGGTTTTCAGACATGTAAAATGGGCTACTTTGTTTTTCTCTAAAAGGAAAGAAAGGTGTCCCCAAGATGTAATTAGCATAGAAGTTAAAGGTTAAAACCTTGATGCAACTTCCCACTTGATTAAAGGCATAAAAGACTCTGGTCCAGAGGGAATCATTGCCTCTCAAAGTTGGCAGACATCCCACTGTCACAAGAGTCCTACCAACCTTTGAGATCATTTGTCATAAGGGGGACCATGTCTACTTGAACCATTTCTCTGTCTTTGAAAACTATCCTTTCCATGATATCTCTAAGTTAACTGTTGGGACCATCTCCAGTCATCCTGATGAATATCTGGTGATTAGATCCAGATGGCTCTGGAGGAGAAAGTGAGACTGGTAATTTTGCACAGCCCTCCCTCATTCAGATCAAGGCAATTGCAAGTCATGTCATCATGTCTCTGATGTCATGTTCCTCTTCGAGAATAAAGGAAAACACAAGTCAATTCTTGTATAATCTACAAGTATATCATTTCATTCCAACCTTTGACCTGAACTACTAAATCAGCATTCCTCAAGCCTGTACTATAAAAATAGACTAGTTAAAGGATGTTGTCATTGACAAGCACTTAATAGTATAGACCAGAATTCAAGAAGTAGAAGGCAGTTTGGTAAGAAGGATGTTCTTGAGTAGACATTGGGAAAGGCTTGAAGAGACAAAGGGGTAAGAATTCTAAAGAGTATGAAGAGGATAGCACACAAGCATAGTTCGTCTGTATCATAAAATATGTGGTAGTGGGGAGGTATGTAACATAATGATGTACATGTGGATTATTAACAAACTCTGGAGCATTTTAAGTGCCAGGCAAAGAAGTCGGAATTTTTTCTATCCAACAAGTCTCCATTTATCAGCTTCCAAGCACTAAGGTACTGTCTTGGACTCTGGAATTACAGGACAAAAAAATGAATGTGTCTCAATCCTCAAGAAGCTTACTTTAAATTTTGGAAAATGAAATGTGCAAATATCAGGAAAAATGAAAGAAATACAATGTAAACACAAAACCATTTTTTTCTACTTAACAGTAATTTTCCCCAATTACATGTAAAGATAGTTTCAAACATTCACTTTTATAACATTTTGAGTTACAAAGTTGTTGTTTTTTTTCTCAATCCCACCTCAAGATAGAAAGCAATCTGATATTACACACATAGTCATATTAAACATTTCCACATAAGTCATTCTGTGAAATAAGAATCAGAACTAAAGGGGAAAAAGCACAAATTTAAAAAGAGAGAAAACAGTTTACTTTGACCTGCATTCAGACTCCATAGTCTTTTCCCTGGATGTGTAAAGCACTTTCAATCACTAGTCCTTTGGAATCAACTTAGATCTTTGCATTGCTCAGAAGAGCTAAGTCTATCAAAGTTGATCATTATACAGTGTTGCTATTGCTGTGTTCAGTGTTCTCCTGGTCCTGCTCACTTTGCTAAGCAGTAATTGATATAAGTTACAAAGTCATTGTTAAGGGGATGTTTAGACACTTTAGGGGACAATAGAACTAGAAGCCACAGAAAGTTTTTGAGCAGGGATTCTCCTTCTTGAAGTAGTGTCATATAATGCAACATGTACTTGAAATGCACTGTGTTCAAGTTTTGACCATCATTTAATTGTCCCCATTGGCATGTATTTTATAATACAGATGAACTATGCTTGTGTGCTATCCTGTACATACTACTTAGATTTCTTACCCTTTTGGCCCTTCAAGCTTTTTTCCAATGTCTACTCTAGAACATCCTTCTTATCAAACTGCCTTCCACCCCTTGTACTCTGGTCTACACTGTTAAGTTGTCATCAAAGACATTATCCTTGAACTAGTCTATTTTTATAGTACAGGCTTGAGGAATGGGATTTCATAGTCCAAGTCAAAGGTTGGAATGAAATGATATACTTCTAAACCATATAACAGTCAACTTGTGTTTGTCCTTCATTCCTTAACGTATGATTGGACAGGGCACTTAACCTTTTTGATATTCAAGATTTCTCATATTTAAACTTGATAAAGTGGCATCTCCCAAAGGAATATTGCAATAGAAGAACTTTTCTAACCATAAAGCATTATAGAAACGTGAGTCCCTGTTGTTTTAACCAGATTGTATGACTATAGGAAGACATGTTTGTCAATGATGTAAAAAAGCCTACTTACATTGAAGTATATCTCCTAACTCCATGAATTATAACTATTCTCTACCTGTGCCTCTAAAATAATCCCTTTGATTTTGCTTTTAAAAAATATACTTTCATGTTAATCCACTTTAGCTATTGTTAGGCTTTTCTTGATTTATGATAGAAAAGAAGTTCACTAACTAATGATGAAGTGTCCTTGTGCTTTTCCAGAGAGTTGCCATTAATATTCCAGGGCACTGTATTCCGCAAATAAAATATCCTTTAGGATTCTAGTGAAGCTGGAAAGATAAGGTTATCCTACTGATGTTGTTTGTTTGTCCCTTGAAATGAGCTCTCAGGGATGTGTCCTGATTATGGTTCCATTTTAGTAGTATCATTGAAAATGATTACAGTTGTTGTGAAATGTAGAGCTATGAGTCTGCAGATGCTTTAAAAACAAATTTTCTAATTATTCTATTAGGTACTTTCTCACAAGTAAGGAAAATTTGGGTTGATGTCTTATGAGTATGTTCCCATCCAAAAGGAGCACAGAAAATGACCCTTGATGAAAAACATAAAGAAGCTAGGGGGAAAATCAAAGCTTCTATCATCCATTCGAGGAAAAAAAATGAGATAGAATATTACCAAAGGTCTGGTGGTGTGCCAGAAAATGCAAAAGAAACATTCTGGACTAGTCATTATGGCAGCTGCTAGAACATTGCAGTTACTATAAATTTATGGCTTCTGCTATTTCCGATGCCCCCCTGCAGTTTGCCACTCTAGAAGAAATGTCATTGTCTAATTGCAGAAAAAGCTGGCACTTGGACTCCTTTCCCTTAAGTGGAATAGAGTGAACACACTAGAAAGCACAAAAATGTATTTCTGTCTCTCAGTGGAGATTAAAAAAAGAAAAGAAAAACACAGAAATGCATGTAAGGATGAAAAGGCTATTAGGGAAGAAAGTATGGGATTGTTTGAAAAAAAGTTCTGTATATATAATGTATACTCACTTTCAGGATAATTTTAACTTATAAATAATAAAATATAACAATATAATGTAAACATGATGTGATATACCACATTTTATACTCATGCATTTGTACATATACATATTTATACATATACATTTATAAATTAATATGATCATAACTATAAATAAGGGCAACTAGGCAGCACAGTAGATAGTGTCAGGAACACTCATCTTCCTGAATATAGATCTGGCCTCAGACTCTTTCTAGTTCAGTGACCTTGGGCAAGTCACTTAACGCTGTTTGTCTCATTTTCTTATTTGTAATATGACTTGGAGAAAGAAATGGCAAACAACTGAAGAATGGGGACACAAAGAGTCAGACATGCCTTAAAGACAACTGAACAACAATGGCTGAAAGCTATGAATGAATCTCTACCTATACACAACACACACACACACACACACTCACACACACATATATATGTATATATATTAATTAGGTATCAAGGCAAATAAAGTGTATTTGCCTAAAAACTGTTTGAGTGCTGAACATTTCATGTTAATTTAATTCAAGGAAGATTTATTAAGTACTTTAGTATGTGCAAGCCATTGTACTAAGCATTGGGGAAAATCAGACACATGTAAAGCTGTCTCTGACAAAATGGAACTTATATTCTACTGAAGGTTTGTGTGTGTGTGTGTGTGTGTGTGTGTGTGTGTGTGTGTGTGTGTGTGTGTAGGGGTGGGGAGTACACAGCAGCAGCAGCAGCAAACATTTATTAAACACTTCCTCTGTGTCAAGCACTGTTCTAATTGGGAAGATGGTTGGGGTTACAAAGAAAGAAAAAAAAAGATTCCTGCCTTCAAGGAGATCATGTTCTAATGTGTAAAAACAACAAGCAAACAGTCATGCAAACAAGGTACATACAATATAAATTAGAAATAATCTCAGAGAGAAGAGATTAGAAGAGGAGGGCTGCAAGAATTTTAATTTATAGCATTTATTAATCATCTACAATGTGTGAGACACTAATGCTCGAGGAGATACAGCTGGAATTGTACATTGAAGTAATATCAGATCTCTTAAAACACATATAAAGAAAATATAAAAATGAGTATTAATAAATACATACACAGACATATATGAATATATAACAATGTATTAATAAATACATAATTTTTAAAATAGGTTAGTAAATAAACAAAAAAGTAGTATAGAAGAGGAAATCTTGTAAATTACAAGAGAGATAGATAACTTGTAAATAAATTTTTAAAAATATTTAAAAGATTTTAAAAAATTTGGTTCTTTGAAAAGACTTACAAAATTAATAAACCATTAGACAAACTAGTTTTAAAAAAAGTAAAGGAAAATCAATTTTAGAAAAAGCATTTAATAAGTTAAAACCTCATGAAATTTAGAAGAATAATCTATTTACATATTGTTTAATTATTTTCAGTCATGTCCAACTCTTTGAGACCCCTTTTCAGATTTTCTTGGCAAAGATACCGGAGTGATTTGTCATTTCCCTTCTCCAGCTCATTTTACAGATGAAGAAACTGAAGCAAACAGGCTTAAGTGATTTAGGTCACATAACTAATTAGAGTTTGAACTCAGGTCTTCCAGACTCCAGGCTTGGACACTCTATTTGCTATGTCACCTAACTGCCCCCTATATATCTTTATACATAGTTTATATATATATATATATATATATATATATATATATATATATATATATTCCCTGCTTCTTCTATACATAGGCAATATATATTCACAGACACACACATAATTGGAGAGAGTAATATGGAATTTTAATAATTAATATTGTTATTAAATTAATTACTTAGAGAGTTAATTATTTAGAGGCACAAAGTAATTTAACTTTCAGCCCATTTAAATTAATAAAGTACATTCAAGCAGAGGGTAGGAAATTCTTTGAGTTTTTTCTTCTTTTTTTGAGGTGATGACAATTGAAGATGGGGCTTCAGGCATATTCCCTCAGGAGGTGCCAGGAAAAGAATCCTCATTATCAAATGGTTGGAATATGTTGCCTTCTTTGTTTCACCTGCTGTTTTGTGTGATTCATAAAGATGGGAATGATTTCAAATGACAGCAATTTCCAAATTACATTCTAATAAGAATTAAATTAATAGTTAAGCTCAACTCTAAGAATAGAAAATATTGGTCATTTTAAAGTCAGCCTTGTGTTTTTGCTAAGGCATTGAACTTCGAGTAAGAAGGACCTGGGTTAAAATTCTTCTCAGACACTAAACTGAATCTGTGATTCTGGGGAATATATTTACTTCTAGCTGTTTGTTGTCCTTGTTGTTTTGTTGTTTGTTATTGTTTTTGTTTAATATGGATTTTAGACTCTCAATTCCTAGGACTCTCCTAGCTGTAAAAATCTTTGATTCTATAGTCATAGATAGGATATGAAAATATCCTGACACCATGTATCATTACTCTCTAGATTAAAACAACAGCCCTTCCTGACCACCATTCATTTATGTGTTGTTCCTCCCCATTGGAATGTAACCTGCTTGCTCTCTTGTTTACTGCATTTCGATCCCTAACATTTGGCATAGCTTTGACACATGTCAGGTTATTAATAAATTATTTTTTAAAATTCATTCTTTTTTTGGCTTTTTTCTGGAGGGGGGAAGGTAGAGCAATTGAGGTTAAGTGACTTGCCCAAGGTCACATGGCTAATTTTTGTATTGAGTGTCTGAGGCTGCATTTGAACTCAGGTCCTCCTGACTCCAGGGCCAGTGCTCTATTCACTGTACCACCTAGCTGCCCCAATTCATTTATTTTAAGGCATCTAGTTTGACTCTGATGAATAGATCTGGAACAGATATTAATTTCTTCAGAGGAAGATCTGCTGTAGTTCAACATGCCACGGAGACATATCCTAGGACAGAGAGAATACTATGAACAGTAAGAAGAACAATGCATTAATTCTGCAGCTTTTCTAAGTGTATAAGGCCTTGACTTTCATTATAATCATCATTGTGGTCTGCAATGGTATGTTACTCAGCATCTTCCATTTATAAATGTAATTCATGTACTTTAAGGATAACTAATCAATAATTTCTGGTTGTGGTAGCTTGGTCTTGAATTGCCATTATTAAGTCTTCTGTTACTATACATGGATCCATATGATTCTCCTGGTATTCATGTTTCTATGCAAAATATTGTTCATTAATTTCATGTGATTATAGTCCATGATGCATCCTTTGACTTCACTCTTGAATCTTAGCTATTTCATAAATTCCATTCAGGGTAAACAATTTTCACTAATATTCAACAAGTCAAATCACATGAATCTAAGCATCAGACTTTATTATTGCTTAGTGAAGTTATGTCTTATAATTTAAAAGAATTCTATATCTTTTTTAACCCATCTATCATATGCTGTGAGAATTTCAACCCAACCTTTTTCTCCTTTTTGAGACAGAAATAATGATAGACGTGTTTCATTAAAATTATGCTGATTTTTATTAGTATATTTTCCAAATCTTTCATGGTCCACTATACATTTTTGAAAGGATATGCTGAGACTGACGGGTCATTGCTGTTAATTATTTTTGATTCAAAGCAGGATGTCAGGGCATCTCTTGACATATATAGCTTCTTTTAGTGCTGCTATAATTTTCATTTGGATCTATGATTTCATCCATATGAAGAAACCCTTGTAGCTACTTAATCCAGAAAAGCAGATGGGCAACTTTTCTGTAAGTAATACTTTTAAGATTGTTGCTTATGACATTAAGAGTTAGAGTGACTTTCTTAGAGTCATAATCATAATGTATCAGCAGTCAGCCTTGAATCTAAGTCCACCTTAATCTGAAGTTATCCTTCTTAGTATTACTCCATATAATTTCTCTCTTCTTTGTTATCAAATGATTACTAACTACTTCCATCAATTGATACTTTCCTATTTTCCATCCTTATACTACTAAAATCTGGAATTCTTCCATTTAGACAATTATTATGAAAAGTTCCAATCTGTTTAAGAAACTCAAAAATAATTACACATACAGCAAGATGCAGATGACTGGAATGAAAATATAATTAGGAGGAGAAAAAGCAAAATGTGGTTTCCCTAGATGATGGATTTGGTACAAATATGGATCAGAAATTAATTAATTTGCCAGTCCTTCCCTTCTCGAACAGCCAGTATATATCTGAGAACCTGAAGTGCAAAGAAATCCAGAACCTGTCTCACATAGAGCTTCTGGGATTCCCCTCAAATTAAGTCAAACTAATTCTGTCATCCAAATATTATTTTCCTCTCATACTGAGTTTTTAATGAAATAGCAGCTACCCTCCCCTGCCCCCATGCACAAGAGCAAGGAGGGTTGATCATTCCCTTTCTCTCTTAGGTTCAATTATACCACAAGGCCCTGGGCCCTTCCTGGTAGAAAGATAGGCTTTAGTTCAACACGTCATGGAGTTTCTTATTACTAATGCTAGACTTCCTGCATATCAGCATCTCCTATAGGCAAATTGGCCACTATCCAGTAAGTCTCTTCCTTCTGGAGCAATGATTCCCAGTATCTCAGACCTGCCAGTTTTTCCTCAGGTCTTTTTCCTCTGAGTACAATTCCCCAAATTTCAGTTTACCTGCTCTTTCCTATGCTATTGCTTCACATCACACACTATTCCTTACTCTGTTTCTCACACTTCAATTTGCTTCTATAGACTAGCTAACATTCCAGTGATTTCTCTCCTCAGAGGCCCTCTTTCCAATCCTATAGAAAACTACAGCATGCTCCCAATGAACCTTCTAGTGCTTCCTTCTTTTTTTCTTCTTTCTTTTTTTCCTTCCTTCTGATTTCTTTCTTTTCTTCATTCTCTTCTTTCCCTCACCTTGATTTCTTCTGTCCTCCCTCCCTCCTTTCTTCCCTTCCCTTCCCTTCATAAAATCCATTCAGGGTAAATAATTTTCACTAATATTCAACAAGTCAAATCACATGACTCTAAGCATCAGCCTTTATTATTGCTTAGTGAAGTTATGTCTTATAATTTAAAAAATTCTATATCTTTAACCCATCTATCATATACTGTTAGAATTTCAACCAAAACTTTTTCTTTATTTTGAGAATTTAGAAAATCTAGTTCTAGTCCTAGCTAAGTCAGTATGCTTCTATCAGTTCTATACCACCCTCATGGCCAGAAATCATTCCCTCAGAGTTTTAACCCTTTCATGGGAATTACTCATAATGACTGATGTATATTTCATAGGATCCTCTTCTACTTGTAGGCAAACCCAAGTATTCCATGCTTCCCTTTCCTTCTTTTCCCTCCCCCTTCCCCTTCCTTCCCCTTCCCTTCCTTTCCCTTTCCCTTTCCCTTTCTCCTTCCTTCCTTCCTTCCTTCCTTCCTTCCTTCCTTCCTTCCTTCCTTCCTTCCTTCCTTCCTTCCTTCCTTCCTTCCTTCCTTCCTTCCTTCCTTCCTTCCTTCCCTAGCTCCCCTCAGTTACCTCTGGAATCTCTTTTTATGCCCTTAGGCAGACAATGTATCCACCAAACAGTTGTTTGGTTTGGTATTGCCTCTGAGAATATAGCAACTTTAAAGGCCATCTTCCCCTCTCAGCAATTTTGAAACTCATGAAAAGCCAGCAATATTCATTTCTGTCTCAATATTTTAAAAAGTGTTAAGCTTGGTAAAGTTTTTTCCCCCCCACAGATGAATTTTATTAGCAGTGCCATAGGGGTAGGGATGTAAGATTGGCTTATGTTGACTTTTAACTAGAGAATAAAAAAAAATCTGCTTCTTACTTTTTAAAAATCTCATTAACATAACTTAAATAATAGTATGTATCTAGTGAGCAAATGTAATTAGCATGACCTGATTTTTTTTCTGGATAAAATCCAGTTAGATGCATTTATCTAGTGCTTTCTGGCTAGTTTTTTGAATAATACAAATTAACAAGTTTTATTTGTCAAACTACCAAAAGTGAATCCTAAAATTAATTCAAGATAATGTAGTACATAGTTAAAATGTTACTTTAATTAAATAAGGAATTGGCAAAGAGTGGTTCAGGAAATTTGCTCTAAATACTGGATTTTATTTTCCACACAGTTTCATTGTTCTATAACACATTTATTTGTGTGAATATTTGTCAGATATTTACATAATTTCCCTCTGTCCTGGATTTTATCTTTTCTTTCCTCCCAAGTAATAATAATTCATTTTTTTTTTGCTACATTGACCTAGTCTAATTAAGAGAAGTAGATACCCAGAATTACATGGAAAAATTATGAAGATGATAATAATTTTCTTTAGTGAATATCTATTCAGCCAAAAGTAAATTATATTGATATAATGACTATATTATTGAATAATGATATTGAGAGAGAATGATAGGCTATTTTTGGACCAGTGTTATTTTAATATATATATATATATATATATATATATATATATATATATATATGATTCTGTAGCTAAATTTAAAAGCAAAAATAGGTAAACCAGACTCAGGGTAGGAGAGACATCAACAATAGACTGTAATATTTGTTTTTGATTTTAGCAAACAAAATGAATTTCTAAAAAACTGAACAAATCTATTTTCATAATTTGGTTAGAGTCCAAAAATATCTCTTTGTTTTAATACCATTTTAAGTTGAACTGCTCCATAGTCTGGTCCCTACCTACTTTTCCATTTCACTTTACTCTCCAATTTATTCCATATTCCAGCTAAGCTGGCCCACTTCCAGTTCTAAAAACTCAGAATTCAATCTCTCTTGTGTCTTTGAACTGACTGTCCTTGATGTCCACAAAGTATACCTAGTTCTGTTGTTTTTATCCACTATTTGACTCAGAGTACTGGACCTTAATTTACCCCCTCTGGGCTCCCAGAATTTAGTTATTTTTCTTGATAGTTTTGGAAAGAGCCATTAGAGATTAATACCAAATATGACTAATACATTCTATTATTTTTTATAAACTGATAATTGGGGTGTAACTAGAATGAAATCTCCAACAATTAGTTATTCAAAGATAGATGAAAGAAGTGATGATTTTTCAAAATACATTTTAAACAAATACTCTGTGCCAAAAACTACATTAAATGATAGAAATACAAATACTAAAACAAAAGAGTCTCTGCACTGGAGGGAGTAATATGCATGTATTAAGATCATACTATGTTCAAGGTACCATGATGAATGACTTATAAATAATTAGTTATTTTATTCTCAAGGATCTTATATTTAAGACAAAAAAGGGAATGGTAGATTGAAAGGAATACTTGAGTTTGAAAAGCCATAGAGATGGTAGATAGAGCTTTAGTTCTGTAAATTGACATACTGTACTGTTGATGTCAAACATAATTTTATTTGGTTCTAGAGCTGGAAAGGAGATGAGGAAATGGGGATTGGTATGTGATGATAGGATATATATGAGGAAGACAGTCTGTGCATAAAATATGGCATACTTGGGTTTGCCTACAAGTAGAAGAGGATCATATGAAATACTGATCAATCAGTGTGAGTAATTCAGATAAAAGGGTTAAAACTCTGAGGGAATGATTTCTGTCCAGGAGGGTGGTATAGAACTGATAGAAGCATACTGACTTAGCTAGGACTAGAACTAGATCTTCTAAATTCTAGTCTAATCCTTATATTTCAGAGAGAGAGACAGAGACAGAGAGACAGAGAGAACTAGATATGGAATGATATCATTGATTTAGAACTGGAAGTAACCTTAGTGACCAAGTAATCCAACCTCTTCATTTTGTGTATAAGAAACCAAGAAGTTTAAGTGCCATGTCTAAAGCTGTACATGCAGGAAGTGGAAGAGGTAGAATTTTCACCTAATTCTTCAGACTAAATCTAGTAATCTTTATCTTTGTCCAAGTGTAAACTCTTTTCTTATTTACTGACTGGATTGAAAGTTCCCTGAAGACAAACTTTATGAATTTTCAATCCTCAAAGAATTCCTTTGTTCACCAAGAATCCTCAAGAAAGGTATATTAAGTTACCTTGACTTGATAAAGTTAAAATAATGTTACTGACTCCTAGAATTCCCTCTGAAATCTTTAAGAGAAAGCAAAAGGGAGATCTTTATATAATGCATAGTAAAAATATAGAATTTATTTCTCTGAAAAGTGCTACAGTCTAAAACAAATGAAAGATAAACTCAGATACATTTATGGGAGATTTGCCTGCTATGTAGCATCCAGTAAAGACAGATTCTTTGCTAAATTTTGAAGTTAGCATAGTGATGAGCAGAAAACAAACAGACAAACAAATAACAACAGCAACAACAAAACAACTTCTGGCAAATATTTCCTGGTGCAATTATCAGGGATGAAATCTTGGTTGGCATTTAGTTTTCTAATATAGATAAAAAAAGTGATATAGAAAAAAAGGAAATGGAAGGAGATTTGGGTTCAAGTCACATTTCTGCTACTAATGAGCTATATAACCTTCATCAAGTTAATCTTCTTGGGTCACAATTTCCCTCTGTCAAATGAGACAATGAAAGTAATGATCTCTAAGATTCATTCCAACTCCAAAATACTGTAGATCTATGTTTCCAAGTGGCTTTTAATCACAACCATTTATTAAATAGGTATACTGTATACAAGGCATGATGCTGTGTACAAGGGTTTTTGAAGGATAAAAAGGTAAAACCTTTGCCCTCAAAGAATTTATATGTTTTTATTTGGAATGCTAAGTTTTCTTAGGAGCAAGACAATTTGATTCCAGTGTGCCAAAGACATTTTCTTTTATTTATTAACAGCTTGTCTTTGCACCTGAATCTTAATGACAGGGACTAAAATCTTTCATCTTTGCTTATGCCTCTTGTGCCATAAAATGCTTATTGTAACATTTTAGGTGCACTTCATGCTGTGAAGTCAAAATAAAGATAGCAAGCATTTGAATCAAGGCTTTAAAAACTATAGTGTGCACACATGATTTCATTTTCCAAATGTATTTTAATGTGATAACTGAAAGAGAGTGTGTACTATGTAAATACATCATTAGTAATGGTGCCATCACCACCATAGGGAAGCCACAGGAGCTCTACTGGTAGCAAGTGTAAAAAAGGGGGAGGGAATGGGGGAGGAGAAGCACATATAGTTTTGGAAACTCAGAATGAATTCATCTTTATATGCAGCCCACTAAGTATCATACACACACAGTATATATATATATATATATATACACACACACATATATGTGTATGCTATGTCTGTGTATATGTGTGTGTGCATATCTATCTCTATCTATCTTGTATTTTTGAAAATCTTCAGTTTAAGATAATAGTACCTGGAGGAGAAAATTAGCAGCCCTTGGTACAGTTAATGTCGATGACTTAACTCTTAAATGTCCCAGGTGAAAATCCCCGTGCCGGAAAAAAAAATGTATGCTATTGCCATTGCTTTTTCCTTGTTCATAGGATCATGGATTTAGAACTGTATGGAACCTTGGAGATTCCCCAGTCCATCCCCTTAAATTTTCAAATGAAGAAACTGAGGCATACTGAGGTTTTTAAGTAGGTACACAATCAGTACTTTTTATGGAATGAGTGATTTAAGGAGTTCCCTCGATTCTTTAAGACAGGACTGTCTTTAAGCTAGAAGCAAGGGAAGAAAAGGAAATTTAAGTTGGGGCTAAAAGCTAATGAAACGTCTGTATCATCTACCAGTAATCAAGCAAAGAATTAATCAATAAGAATTTATTAGAGGGGCAGCTAGGTGGCACAGCTCATAAAGCTCTGGCCCTGGAATGAGGAGGACCTGAGTTCAAATGTGGCCTCAGAAACTTAAAACTTTCTAGCCATGTGACCTTGGGAAGACACTTAATATCATTTGCCCTACCTTCCTGTAAAGGCAAATAAAGAAGTACTGAGTGCCTTGTTTCAACTTTTTAATTATTTAGCACCTTGTTTCAGTTCAACTTTCTTTTAAGCCTTGCCCATGATTATATCAATTCTTTGTTAAGAAACAGAACTTGTGAAACCTGTAGAGGGAGGTTCTTACCAAAGACAGGAACAAGAAGGACATAAGAGGTGGGCAGAACAGGGAGGAGCTAGTGACCAGATAAAAAGCTGAGCTCAAGCTGGGAGAGAGCAGAACTGAGAAGGGAACACTTGTAATGGCAGAGTTGAGAAGGAGAAAACTTGTAGTATCCTGGCACTCTGTTTGTCTGCTCTGTCTGTGTTGATTTGTGTTTGTAATACTTTGTACAGAAGCCCTGGAACCTTACTGGAAGCCATGAAAGGGAATTTTCTTGTTGTTTGTTGACAAAACTGGAGAAGGGTTTTGGAAGTCCTGGGACTTTACTGATGATTTGTGTTGACCTCTGGGACCTTGTTTGTGGATCTGTGTTGATTCCTTTGCTGATAATTTGTGTCAACTTCTCTGACCTTGTTTGTGGATCTCTGTTGATTCCACAGGCAGATAGTGAATTAGTGATGATGCCCAGCAATGTATATGAATGTAGTTTTGGCTCTGTTAAGCTTTGTCCTCCCAGAAACAGAAACTGCAAAGGACTTGAAGTGGATTGGACACTGTGCTTCAATATGGAACTGGATGAGGAGCTGTGTGAGGAGCTGGGTGAGGAGCTGAGAGCTGCCTACATGTTAATCTAGGTGACAATTGGGTAGATTCAAGCAGAAGCTGGACCCATGGAAGAGAAACCAGGGAATTTGGGAGCCAGTCTGAAGGGAAGATGAAAAGACCTCTTCTTTTGTAATTAGTGCTAAGAAGATCATGATTTACTGTGGCCTACAGGTGGGAGAACTTTGTATTCTGTACCTTGTACCTCTCAAGGATGACTAAATTAAGGATCATTGGAAACTAATCTCTAATCAAGAAGAAAGAATGTTTTGTTTTTTGTTTGTTTGTTTGTTTTACTGAGAGATTAAGACAATGTGACCTGGGGTGGAGAGCTTTGATTTTTCTACTTTGTGCCCCTTAAAGAGGCTTGCTCCTTAAGGATGATTGAATTAAAGACTTAGTGAATGATATCTTTTGTTTAAAACTATGTGGCCACTTTGGTGAAAACTATTTGACTACTTTAGTGATAAATTGTTATAACATTGTGAATGCTGTACTTTGGTTTCTGTGAATGTTTTGCTTTAGTTTACTGCTGAATAAATAGTGAGTCCACTATACTATATGATCAGAACCTTAAAGCTGTTCACAGTAGTAGTCCTCTGGAAAGCTGCTTGTGCTTGCCTTTACACTTATGTTATGGGAATGGGAATCTGAACAACTTCCCTGCCCCTAGGCCCTTTGATAGGCTTAAGTGACTCTGAGAAACTTCCTTGATTTGAAAATGTACTCTGGCCCCTAATAGGCTGAAGGTGTTCACATGGAGCCTGTGGTGGGAGGCTTGTTTTTCAAGAATGCCCATACCTTGTTGCTTTGTAATTGGGTGGTGGGTCAAGAGGGTTGTGACTTTCTCTCAGTTAGGAGAAAGAAGGCTAAGAAGGCTAACCCTGATGTGAGGTTTTGTTTGGGGGCTCACTTTGAGAAGAGTTGTGTGATTTGACCAGATGAAACTCTGGGCAGCCATTGAGCCCCCTGGCTTTGAAAACTCAGATGTTGGTGCTTCTCTCTGTGGTAACTGACTAGGTATGCATGTAATGGTCAGACAGTTGGAAGTGTGCCTGCTGATCTATTTCTCTGTATTATTTGTCTGCTTCAAGTAGGTATTTGAAAATATGTGCTTATTAAATAATTGACTTATAATGGATGATTAAAATGTATATTGCTTTTTTTTAAAAATAAAATATTAATTATCATAAGACTTTTCTAGTAAAAAAAATCTGATCATATCTATCTTAGTTAATAGGCAATTATGAATATAGAACTAAAAAAAACATTATTGGCTCATTGTAGTGTTGTTGTTCAGTTGTTGTCAGTCATGTCTAACAATTTGGGATGCTGTTTGCAGTTTTCTTGGCAAAGATAAGGTAATGGCTTGCTATTTCCTTCTCCAGGTCATTTTACAGATTAGAAAAATGAGGTAAACAGGGTTAAGAGGCTTGCCGAGGGTTAAAGAGATAATAAGTATCTGAAGATGGATTTGAACTCAGGTTTCCCTATTCTACACCTGATGCTTTATCCACTGTTTCACCTGACTGCCCCCATTGGCCAACTGACATAACTCAATTATCCGCAGCTTTGATTTGCTTTTGTAGTATCATTTTACTCAACTCTTAATATTAAAGATACTCAACTTAGTTCTTTGGGACCACCCACCACTAAATAGGGATAGAGTAAACATATGATATGAATGTCTGTGACTTGGAATGGATTGATCAAAAGGACATGTGGACTTCATTCATCTTAGAGATTATACAGTCAACTTAAGTTCTTGGATACTGAATGTAGCATAGACAATATTATTGGTGGCACCATATTATTTTAACAGCAAAATGGCCTATAAGGTTGGTGGGTTTTTTATTTTTGGCCACCTATTAAAATTTGAATTTCATACAGAGTTTCATCCAGGGTTTTAATGCAGTGCCCCCATGTGTAGAACAGTACTTGGCACAGAGTAAGCATTTAATAAATGCTCTTTTCATTCATTCATTCCTTCATTCATTTACAGAGTATTGACCAAATAGGAAATCTTCAAAAATTATTGTTCATTTAGGAAAATAAATCATGTTTGTGTTTGAGCTGTAGTGGTTTTTGTTGTTATTGTTAAACAATTCCAGTGCACCATCACAGATGGATTAAATTTCATATATTTCTCTAATTGGACCACTGAGCTCAATGTCTTCCACACATTTTCTGCTCAATATATCCTTGTCAAACTGAATTGAAGTAGAAATGGTTTGAAGCTCAAGTATTAAAAAATTTTTAAAAAGTTCTTTAGAACCCTTTTGTTTTTATATTACCATCCTTTGAGAATATACACCCACAACACTTTACTTTCATTGAGTAATTTAAATCCTCCCTTGAAAGAAATAAGAGTTATGCAAGAATAAATGGCACAATGACTATATACAGGACAAGATATATATTATGCTATATCATAATATCTTCCCTGTGTTCCAAGAGGCAGAGATATGCATCCTTATCTGTTCTCTGAGATGGTCATTATTCTCCAGAGTGTAGAATATATCTAGTGCTTTTTAAATTTCTAGTACTTTGGTCTTTAGTGTATATTGTTCTTCTGATTCTCTGTATTTCATATATCTGTTCATACAAATCTTCTATTTCTCCAAATACCACATATTCACCATTTTTATTGAGCAACAATATTATGTAGCTTGAAGATTCTTTATCATTTTGATTTGTTAGTGTCTGAACCATTGAAAGAAGTGACTCTTCTCTTCATGGCCAACCTCACTAATTAACTCATTATTCTTTTTCCACAAATTGCCTGTACTATCATTCTCCCCAAATCTTAAATTTCCCTCTATAAGTTACTTTCCTGTTGCCTGGAAATATACCCCATTTTCCCCATCTTTGATCTTTCCATCCCTTCTAGGTAATATTCTATATCTTACTCCCTTCTCAGCTAAACTCCTTGAAAGAAAAAAAAGTCTCAGCAACTATATACTCCCAATAAATCACCTTCATCTTCATCATTCTACTTTTAAACTCATATAATATTACTTCTACTTTTAATTATTCAATTGAAATCATTCTCTCCAAAGTTCTCTGCATAGATCTTTTAATTACCAAATCAAATATCCTTTTCTCAAATCACATCATTTTGTTATTCTCTGAAATATTTGACACACTTAGACACTGACTTCCCTTGGATATTATCTTCTCTATGATTTCATGATACTCACCTTTCCTACTTCCATTGTTATCAGTCTGACCATTCAGTTTCTTTCCTTTGTCAACCATGCCATGGTCACTAATTGTGGTTCTTTTTAAGGTTCTGTCCAGGACCCTTTATCTATACTTTCTCATGTGGTAGTATCATCAACTTTTGTGGACTCAATTATTATTTCTACACCAGTGTCTCTCAGATATAATCATATAGCCCTAGTCTCTGTCTACTGCATCCTAGATGTGCATCACAACTTCCTACATGTCATTTTCAATTGGACAAGTGGATGTTCCCTAAACATCTCAGATTCACCAGGGCCAAAAACATACTCATTGACTTTCCTCCTAGTCCATCTCTTTCAGACCTCAGTATATTTGGAAGCAATGCCAACTTTCTGGTCACTGAAGGGGTGCAGTGAATAGAGCACTGGGCTTGGAATTAAGAAGACTCCTCATTATGAGTTCAAATTCAGTCACAGACACTTCCTAGACCCTATGATCCTGGACAAGTTACTTGACCATATTTGCCTCAGTTCTTCATCTATAAAATAAACTCGAGAAGGAAGTGGCAAACCATTTCAGTATCTTTGGCAAAAAAAAAACAAAAATGAGGTCATGGAGAGTTGGACATAACTGAAATGATTGGACACCACCACCACCACCAATATTAACAATAACAGCAAAGTAACTCCTCATACTAATTTACCTCATATATTCACTTACATTGCCAAATATTGTATAGTTGTGGCCTACACAGCATCGCTAGTCATGCCCTCATTTCTACTCACACAGTCCCTACCCTATTTCAGGTCTTCAACACTTCTCACCTGTATTATATTTAATTTGCTCTCATCATTTCTGTCCTATTCATCCTCCACATAACTGAAATGTAATTTTCTGAACATGTCAGTCTTACCATTTCATCTGCCCACACTCAATAAACTTCTATGACTCACCACTACCTCTAAAATCAAATACAAAGCCTTTTTGTTACTGAATTTTTTTTTCATAATTTGACTCTTCCTTCCTTTTCAATAGTCCCCTCCTCCAAAACCTCCACATCCAGTCATAATTATTTAATTGCTGTTATGCAAACATAATGTTTAATTTCCCTTGCCTGTATTTTTGTATTAACTGTATCCCATGACTGGAATTAACTCCCTCCTCTCTTTAATTACTTGGAATCCCTAGTTTCTTTAAATATTCAGCTCAAGCATCACTTTTTACAAGGAATCTTTAATCATCCCCTCATCTGCTGGCCTTGTCTGTAAAGACTACATGGTATCCAATGCTTGTACATGTTGTTACCCTCATTAAAATGTAAGCTCTTTGAGGCAAGGGATTGTTTTATTTTCATCTTTTTAGCCCACATCTGTCCCATTTTAAATTTTTGATGCTTGTTAATTGATTGGCTGATATGACCTCTTATCACCCTGTCACAATCCCAATATTATTTGTTATAAAAGGAGAGAGTTAATGGTCTCACATAGCTATAGAGCATTGATGATACATCATTACTATCTGAGATCAGCAGCCTGTGACTGGTCCGAAGGTTCATTGGGCAGGCATGATGATTTCCAATGAGATTAATTTGCAATGAACATATAAATTGGTCAAATGAACTGAAGGACAGCCTTATAAATCTGGTCGTTTGTATTAATACTGAAGTCTACTATGGTGGTTTTGTGATGTCCATAAGGGTCTGAGAGATTCATGAATTTGGTGTTTCAAGACCTGCTGGATTTGGGAATATCAGTTTGTCTCAATTAAAGTTGTCTATTTTTTTTTGCCAATTAGAGCAAATAAATCAGAATAAAACCATAGCCATATAGATTTAGAGGTGGGAAGGATTTTAGACATTTTAGAAATCAAACTATTTTATTTTAGAAAATAAAAATCTGGAGCCCAGAGACTTCAAATGAATTGCCCTAAGTTACACAGGAAATAAGAGGCAAAGTCAGGATTTGGAAGTAAAAATTACAAATTCAACCCCAGTATCCTTTCCATATCATTTCCACTGACAACCAACTTTTCATTCAGAAGTGGAATTGAAAAATTCAGAAACTGTATTTTAGACTCAAAAGGGTAAACAAATCTCAAAAAAGGGAAGTTTTATTATTGTTGTTAAAGAAAGAAATAGTATACCAGTCATTCCTTTGTATATATATTTTCTTCACATTTTGATTAAGCCTAGCCTGGAGGAAATTTCATCTTTGTATCACACAAATCTGCATTAGTATACCAGTCTTCTAGTTTGAAGCAATATATTTCTGCTTTTCTTGTGAGAAATCAATAGTTCCTTGAAGAAGTCATGAAATGTATTGTCTTATTGAAAATATGTCAGTTTTGTGCCCACTGTAATGTTTTCTCATTGCTTTTGGCTATATCTAATGTGAATGGATGATACTTTATTATATTAATAGCAATAGGTTCTTTTTATCCCTTACAATTATGGGGAATAGAGTATCACTATTATACCATTTCTTTCAAGAAATAAAACATTTTAGAAATGCAATGGAAATAAGAGAACAATAAAAATGGATCTAACAAATGATAAAGTTGATTTATAAATGATAGTTTTATTAATAACTTTATATTCATATGAGATAATATTCCTTATAACAGAATAAATGTATTTGTCAATAGTCAATTTTTGAAGGCACTGCTTATTTCACAGACTGTTTTCTCCCAAATGATAGTGACTTAAATGAGACTAACAAAAAATAGTTTAGTTCTTAACTTGATTTGATTGATTCTTTTCTTTCTAAAAATCATCACAGTGCTATGGCATAATTCACAAAATGTTTGATCTAGAAAGTATCACAGAGATTACCTATACATAGGATGGTTGTGGTAAGACCTAATAAACCAATACAACAGAATGTTAGGTTCATAGATTTTGAACTGGAATGTACCCTGGAGGCCAAGTCATTATTTTCCTTCATTTCCAAATCAAGAAACTAAGACCTAGTGGGACCTCTATCTGTTTGCACAGGTAGTACCATGTTTCCCCGATAATAAGGCACTGTCATTAATTTTTTTGGACAGAAAAACACCAGAGGGCTTATTTTCAGGGGAGGGCTTATTTTAATGAACATTTACAGCAATTTTAATAAACAGGTAAATGTGAACAAAGAAATGTACCTTTATTCAATAATGAATTCAATAAAGAACAGGATGACGCGTTCACTGCTGCAGCTCTGATTGGATGCAGCTTGGAGCGCGGCAGTGCGTTTCACAGGAGGGGGACAGTGCATACAGAGGGTACCGTAATGTAGCGTGTAGCACAGGGGATCACCTTCACTACAGTAGCAATCTCAATAGGGCTTATTTTCAGGGGAGGGCTTATTTTAGAGGAATCTTACACAGTAAGGGGAGGGCTTATTTTCGGGATAGGTCTTATTATAGGGGAAACACGGTATGTAGCAGAGCCAAAATTCAAATTCCCAAATTCCATCCCTGGAACTCTTTCCACTATACTTGCCTTTTAATAATGGAAGTAGTAATTGGATAAGAAAAAAATAAAACAAAATAAGGGAAGAAGAATGAATGATAGACACCAGAATGACTTTGGGATGGCTACCATAAAGATATGGCCCTTGGTTTTCATGACCTCAATTGACATCTTACAAGGATGGTCAGGAGAGCATATGAAGAAGAAAGGTACCAAAGTTTGTTCATGGTGTACATTTCTGATTTAATGGTAAATTCTATTGCCCCACTCTTCAGCTTCTACAGCACAGAGGAAGGGCAATGAATAGGGTAATATCCACTCAGGAGCTTTTTTGCAATATTTCATATATTGGTATTTCTTGCACTCATGAGGAGGGTCAGCAGACAATTGTCCAGGACTACAATAGACCCTAGCTTGAGGATTTGAGTGATGCTATGGAGTTAGAATTTATCAGACTTAGAAATGATAGTACATGGAAAGGAAGGGGGTAAATATGACTCTAAGATTTCCAATCTGTGTGATTGGAAATATGATGTGACCCTCATCAGAAATAATGAAATATTGAGAGTAGATGGGTTTAGGATTTTTCTCTTGCTAAACTGGAGAAGCCTAGGGAAAATAACAGTGGAGATATTTAGCACACATTTGTCAAAATAAGACTGGCCTTTGGTGAACTAGGTTGGAGCAAGAATGGTTTGGAAAAGTAAAAAATGTTTTGGAGAAGTTAGGATAGGCATGCTCATTGGACCTATAGCATTGCCACTGGATATCTGGAATTAGGATCGAGGAATCAGTCAAACAGATTTAAATTTAGAGCTGTCTAGTCTAGTTACCACATTTTATAAAGGAAGAAATGGAGTGCATGGAGGTAAAGAGTGAATTATATAAACAAGATTTGAATATGTATGCTCTCTAGAAGTCTTATGGGATTATGGAAATGTTAGATTTTTTTTTCTTTCTTTCTCCCTCTCTGTTATAGATCTCAATGAACTATCTATTCTGGAGTCTGTTTGTTCTAGATAGAGTGTTGGTCAGTTGGGTATATATGAATCCATTCATTTCCAATCTTGTAAGTCAACCATCGGATCGGGTACCAGACTGGCAAGTTTTCAATTCTATAATTAATGAACAGGATGTGGAAATTTTGACTTGTAATCAAGGAAGAAAGAAAAAAAATAGTTTGCTTTGATATATCATCCTAGGGTTGGTTTGTTTGTGTTCTTTTTCTTAAGTGCTGATTTCTTTTTCCCTTTCCATTCCTTTTTCTCACTTTTGCTTTATTTTACTGAATTTTAAAATCTGTTTGTTACCATCTCTGTATGAGAACTTCTTGGAAAAAGACCCAGGTGCTAATGCTGAACAAAGTTACCTTTGTTTTTGCATATTTTTTTATAAATAATAACAATGATAACAAAAAATAATACATAAATAAATAATGATAATAAATATTTAGAAAGTATGTTAGTGGGTAGCCTAGTGGATGGAGCCCTAGGATGGGATTCAGGAAGATTTGAGTTCAAATCTTGCCTCATATACTAACAAATGCTTATTCCTTTCCATTTCCTAATCTCACAATAAACCTGTGAGGGAGATGCTATTCTTAACCCCAATTATAAATGAGAAAATCCAAGCCTAACATGAGTTACATAACTTGCTAAGGGTCACACAGACAGTAAATGACTGAGTCAGAATCTGAACTCAAATTTCCCTAACTCTAAGTACAGCATACTTCACAATGCCACATTGCTGCCAACTACCATGTTTCCCCGATAATAAGACACTGTCTTATTATTTTTTTGGACAGAAAAACAACAGAGGGCTTATTTTCAGGGGAAGGCTTATTTTAATGAACATTGACAGCAATTTTAATAAACAGGTAAATGTGAACAAAAAATGTACCTTTATTCAATAATGAATTCAATAAAGAACGGGATGACACGCTCACTGCTGCAGCTGATTGTATGCAACTCGGAGCGCGGCGTGCATTTCACGGGGGGGGGTGGACGGTGCATACAGAGGGTACCGTGATGTAGCATGTAGCGCAGGGGATCACCTTCACTACAGTAGCAATCTCAATAGGGCTTATTTTCAGGGGAGGGCTTATTTTAGAGGAATCTTACACAGTAAGGGGAGGGCTTATTTTCGGGATAGGTCTTATTATCGGGGAAACACGGTAGCTAGTTGTATACTCTTCAAAAAATCCATCCTGCCTCCTCCATAAAATTTAATTTCCTAGAGGGCAGGGACCATTTCAATTTTTGTATTTTCTGTCCCTAGAACTGTACCAAGGACTAGCAGATTTTTGACAGATATTGGTATTTTTTGTCTTTATTAATTTGTTTGTTTACTTTTAGTTTACAAGATTCGGTTCCAAAATTCCTTGAGTTTCAAATTTTCTCTCCCTCCCTCCCCTTGCCCCCCATGGCAGCATACAATCAAGTATAGGATCTGCAAATACTTTCACCTTAGACACTAGTCAGGTTATAAAGAAGGATTGTATCAGATGGAATGAACAATGGGAAAGAGAAAGCAAAACCAAAGAAAAAAAGAAAAAGACCAGGTAGTTTGCTTCAATCTGTTTTCAAACTCAATTCTTTCTAGTGCTTTCTCTGGATGTAGACATCTCTTTCCATCACGAGTCCTTTGGGGTTGACTTATAACCCTGCATTGCTGAGAAGAGTCCAGTCTATAAAAGTTGGTCATCAAATATACGTTGTATCTGTAATTGTGTACAAATTTCTCCTGATTCTACTCTTCTCACTTAGCATGAGTTTATTATAAGCCTCTCCAGGTAAATATGAAGTCCATCTGCTCCTAGTTTCTTATAGCACAATAGTATCCCATTATATTAATATACCACAACTTGTTCAGCCATTCCCCAATTGATGGGCACCCCCTTAATTTCCAATTATTTGCCACCACAAAAGGAGCTGTTAAAAATATTTTTGTACATATGGGTCTTCCTCCTACTTCCATGATCTCTTTGGGATACAATCCTAGAAGTGGTATTGCTGAGTCAAAGGGTATGAAATTATTTATAGCACTTTGGGCATAATTCCAGATTGCTCTCCAGAATGATTGGATCAGTTCACAACTCCATCAGCAATGCATTAGTGTTCCAATTTTTCCACATCCTCTCCAGCATTTGTCATTTTCCTGTTTTATCATCTTAGTCAATCTGACTGGTGAGATGTGGTACCTCAGAGTTGTTTTGATTTGCATTTCTCTAATCAATAGTGATTTAGAGCATTTTTTCATATGTTTATAGATATCTTTAATTTCTTCCTCTGAAAACTGTCTGTTCATATCCTAGGACCATTTATCAATTGGGGAATGACTTGTATTCTTATGGATTTGACTCAATTCTCTCTATATTTTGTAAATGAGTCCTTTATCAGAGACATAGGTTGTAAAATTTTTCCCAATTTTCCACTTCCCTCCTAATCTTAGTAATATTTGCTTTGTTTGTACATAAGCTTTTCAATTTAATGCGATCAAAATTATCCACTTTGCATTTTATAATGCTCTCTAATTCTTGTTTGGTCACAAAGTCTTCCCTTGTCCACAAATCTGACAGGTAAACTATAACTTGCTTTCCCAGATTGCTTACATTATCAGCCTTTATTCCTAGATCATGCACCCATTTAAACTTGATTCTGGTATATGATGTTACATGTCTATGCCCAGTTTCTGCCATACAATATTGCCGTTTTCCCAGCAGTTCCTATCCCCAAAACTGGGGTCTTTTGGTTTATCAAATAGTATATTACTATAGCCATTGACTGCTGAGTTTCATGTACCCAATCTCTTCCATTGATCCACTATTCTATTCCTCAGCCAGTACCAAGCAGTTTTGATGACTGCTGCTTTATAATGCAGATTAAAATCTGGTATAACTAGTCCACCTTCCCTAGCATTTCTTTTCATTAATTCCCTTGATTATTATGGACCTTTTGTTCTTCCAAATGAATTTTGTTACTATTTTTTTCTAGCTCTATGAAGTAGTTTTTTGGTAAATTGATTGTTGTTTTTTACTTTAAAATTTTTCTTTATCTTATTTTTCAACATTCATTTCCACAAGATTTTGAGTTCCAAAATTTCTCTCCATCTCTCCCTTACCCTCCCTCCCAAGATGACAAGTATACTGATTATCCCTTCCTCCACTCTTCCCTTTCTTCTATACCCACATCTCCCCTTTCCACGTTACTTTCTTGTAATGCAAGGTGGATTTCTATCTTCCATTGCCTGTATGTTGTATTTCCCAGTTACATGTAGAAACAATTTTTTTAATATTTGTTTTTAAAGCTTTGATTTAGAGATTCTCTCCCGTCTTCCCTCCTAACCCCTCCCCCCCATTGAGAAGACAAGCAATTGAATATAGGTTATACATGTGTAGTTATGCAAAACATTTCCATAGTAGTCATATTGTGAAAGAATAACTATATTTCCCTACATTGTATCCTGCCTTCCATTATTCTATCTCAATCTGCCCTCCCTTGTATCCTTTCCCCCTCTTATCCTCTTTCCTCCTATTTTGCTTAGGGTAAGATATCCATTTGAGTATGTATATTATCCTCTCCTTAAGCCAAATCCAATGAAAGAAATTTTGACTCATTCCCTTTCACTTCTCTGCTCTTCCCCTCCATTGCAACAGCTTTCTTTTGCCTTTTTCTGTGAGATAATTTACCCTATTATATCTCTGGCTTTTTCCTCCTTCCAATAAATTCCTCTCTCACCTCTTAATTTCATTTTTTAAGATATCATCCCTTCATATTCAACTTATCCTGTACCCTCTGTCTATCTATACATATGCATACATATACATACACATTTAGATATACATACATACACACAAACATATACATGTATAAAGATACACACATACATACATATTTCCTTTAACTATCCTAATGTTGAAAAAAGTCTCATCAGTTACAGATACTGTCTTTCCATGTAGCAATGCAAACAGATATACTTTAATAAGTTCCTTATGATTTCTGTTTCTTATCTACCTTTTCATGCTTCTCTTCTTTCATTTGAAAGGCAAATTATCAGTTCAGCTCTTTTTTTTTATCAAGAATGCTTGAAAGTCCTCTATTTAATTGAAAATATTTATTTTCTCCTGAAGCATTATACTCAGTTTTGCTGGGTGGGTGATTTTTGGTTTTAATCTTAGCTCCTTTGACTGCCAGAATATAGTATTCTAAGCCCTTTGATCCCTTAAGGTAGAAGTTGCTAGATCTTGTATTATCCTGATTGTGTTTCCACAATACTCAAAGTGTTTCTTCCTGACTACTTGTAATATTTTCTCCTTGACCTGAGAACTCTGGAATTTGGCTAAAATATTCCTAGGAGTTTTCTTTTTGATTTCTTTTTCAAGAGTTTATAAGTGGATTCCTTTAATGTCTATTTTACCTTCTGGTTCTAGAATATCAGGGAAGTTTTCCTCGAAAATTTCTTGAAAGATGTTGTCTAGGCTCTTTTTTGGCTCATGGCTTTCAGGTAGTCTAAAAAATTTTAAATTATCTCTCCTGGAGCTATTTTCCAGGTCAGTGATTTTTCCAATGAGGTATTATACATTGTCTTCTAATTTTTCAGCCTTTTGGATCTGTTTTATAATATCTTGATTTCTCATAAATTCATTAGCTTTCATTTGCTCTGTTCTAATTCTGAAGGAATTATTTTCTTCAGTGAACTTTTCAACTTCCTTTTCCATTTGACCAGTACTACTTTTTAACACATTCTTCTCCTCATTGGCTTTTTGGACCTCTTTTTCTATTTGAGTTAGTCTATATTTTAAGGTGTTATTTTCTTCAGTATTTTTTGGGTCTCCTTTAGCAAGTTGTTGACTTTTTTTTTCATGATTTTCTTGCATCATTCTCATTTTTCTTCCCAATTTTCTTCTATTTCTCTTACTTGATTGTCAAAATCCTTCTTGAGCTCTTCCATGACCTGTGACCAATTCACATTTTTCTTGGAGGCTTTTGATGCATGAGTTTTTATTTTATTGTCTTCTTCTGGTTCTATGTTTTCATTTTCTTTTTCACCAAAGAATGATTCTATAGTCTTATTTCTCTTCCTCTGTTTGGTCATTTTGCTTGTAAATTCTTGACTTTTGAGCTCTTTGCCATGGTAGAACACTGCATCCAGAGTGGAGAGTGCTGTATTCCAAATTTCTGGGGTTTTGTGCAGCTGCTGCCAGGGCTTCTTCTAGGTACATTCTGAAGAACTATTAGGATTCCCTTTCCACAGTCATTACAGGCTCTGCCACTCCAATGCTTCTCCTCACCTCAGGACTGCCACCCAAGACTGTGGCCCAGTTCCATACAGGGCAAAGCAAGAGAATCCTGCCTTAGAGTCAGAAAAGAGATTCATGTAATTTCCCTCTGATCAGCTGCTTGGTCCCTCCACATTCTGTGGGTCTGGAACTCTGGAACCAGCTCCTCTGCTGCCACAGTTGCCACCCCCTCTGCTACCTTGGGTGGGCAGGGGCCAGACTAAATTCTTCTCTCACCCAGGTCCAACAGAGTTTCTCATTGACCTTTTATGTTCTATTTGGCGTTTATGAATTGAGAAGTCTGGAATCCTCCCCAGCTGCCAGTGATTCTGTCCCCGAGGTCTGCCCTGCCAGTCTGTGTTGCTGTTCTGTGCCGGCACGGCACACACAGGACTACTCTCCTTTTGCCACCTAGATAGATAGATAGATCCTTCCTTTTGGCTTACCAGTCTGACTTCAGATGGAGATGTATTTCAATCTATCATTTTGTGGTTTCTTTAGCTCTAAAATTTGTTTAGATTCATTTTTTACAGGTATTGGAAGTAGTTATTCCATCAACTTGTCTCTGCCCCCTGACAGATATTCATTGTTAATAGATCAGACATTATTATAATTACATCCAACTTACAACTGATGAGATGTGGAGCATAAATTAATGATAAAATGGTTGAATGGCATGCAATAGAATTGTGAGAGAAGAAATGGATCCTGAGAGTAATGAGAGCCACATTGGATTCTGCAATAAGGTATCAGGGCAAGAGAGAGTTTGATGGACATTAGTGGAGAAGTAGGGCATTAGGTATCTCTAAGGTGCTCTTCACACTCTAGTGCAAAACACTTCAATGGACATCTTTCCCCCTCATCTATTACAATTTTCTGTGCAATTTGTCATCTGACAGCTACAGTCTAGTTCAAGGGATCACTTAGTCAAAAATGCCTTGTCCCCCATCTGGCTGATTTTCAACAGCACATTTAGGAGGATTGCATTTCAAGGAAATATAATTGCTGCTCTAGAAATGAAAGGACAAAAGGAGTACAGCATTTGTTTCAGTCCTGTCTTTCTCTTCCTGTCCTCTTCTCCCCCCTTTCTATTTCTTTCTCTCCCTCTCTCCTATCTCTCTTTCTCCCTTCCTCTCCCTATGTTGGAACTACCTTGTTGAGAAGAACACATTAGATTAATATAATTTTAAATTTTAAAAAGTTTTAGGAGCTCCAGAGTTCTAGTATGGAATTTTTCTGTGAAAGGTGATTTCTACAAAGGGTACCTTCAGGTGAATGGCTGATGATGCTTGGGAATTTCCCCATGGGAACAAGACAGAGATTTGAAGATGCTGATGTGATTCCTCTGCTAAAAAAATGGTTGGATTGGGTTAAGAAGGAAAGAGGAGGGGAAGAAGGATAAACAGTAGCTCCCCTCAGCCCACAATCTGTTAGTTTCTTATTGTGATGAATTATACTTGCTAACTGGTACTAAACTTTGTGGATTTAGTGCTTTTGAAGGACTGAAAGGGCTGCTAATTCTCTTTGTATGAGAGTCCTCTAAACTCAGAGCTTGGAACAAAACCCTAGTCACTCCTTATTGGATGTGAACCCCATCTGATTAGGGGTGACTGGGGTTTTGTTTGTGCTGATACTATGGTATTATGATGACTGAGGAAAGAACATCTGAAAATTAAGCTTAAGCTTTCCCTCCTATTTTTTCTCACTCCAGTCTGGCCTTCATTCATTTGTTAAGATGACATTCCTTAGTCTGACCATGTTATACCTCTACTCAGTAAATTCTGATGGTTCCCTAGTACCTCCAGAACAAAATATAAAATCCTATTAAACTTTCATAGAACTTCAAAACTAGTCTTGATTCCTCTGGTGATTTCTTCAAGAAGCCTTAAGAAAGTGCCTTTCCCACCAGGGGTTTGCTACTAAGGAATGAATAAATAAATGTATATGTACACACACAAACACAATATATACTTTTAAGTTGAATATGCATTGTTAACAATTTCTTCATAACTCTCTTAAGTCTAGACAAACAACAAAATACCAAATGAAGCCCTAATTCATAGGTTTCCTTTCTGTGGTGTAAAAGCTCAAATAATCCACTCTCTTGTGCTGGTCCAAACTGACTTCAGCACACTGTAGCTTTTCTCTGATTTCTCAATATTTTCCTGAATCTTATTTGTATATCAATTTTTGAATATTATCTCCTTCTGGTAGATGGAAGAAAGTTACTTTCCCCCTTTGTATTCTCAGGGCCCAGCATAGTACCTGGCACATAGCAGATACTTAAACATTTTGACTTGAGTTATTGAAGGGCAATTCCTTTCCAGAAGTGCTTAGCAAATGAAGGATTGAATTGATCTTTTAGGAATAATTTTTAAATGTGCGATGTTGTATAACAAGCTCTAAATTCTAAGGGCAGAGGAAGTAACTAAATCAGATTAAATGGCAGATTTAAGAAGAATACTAAGTTAGAGAAGATTTTCTCAAACATTTTTTGTTTCATGACCCATTTGGGCAGTTTTTGTTGAAGTCTATGGACCCTTTTCAGAATCATGCTTTAAAATGCTATACATAGGACTAAAAAAGAAACAAAAAATAAATTCCAACTAACAGAAATAACATTAATAAAATTATTTGTAAAATATAACATTACATTTAAGATAAAGCATATGAATACATATATACATGCTTATGTGCACATGCATGTATGTTTATGTCTACATTCCTATAAATATGCATGTGCATATGTATATTGTGTGTTTTATGTGCCTGAGGTTAAAAAAATATTTTGTTAAAGTGTTAATATCAACTCTGTTTCAGATAACTTGACTCAAATGTGGTCTGCCATGGCCCTGAAATGCTCTGCTCTTGGTCCTTTTAAGGAAACTCCCTATACCAGTGCAGGTTGCTAACCTCCCTGCAACTTAAAACATTAAGGAGTTGCCTTTGACACTGAGAGTTTCAGTGAGTAATCCTGAGTTACAATACAGCATTTGTTAGAAGAGTCCTTGAAATTAGACTTTCCTGGAGTTGAGTCCATCTCTCTACAAAGTACCCTACATTACCACTCAATTCTAAACACTGAATCGCATAGAATATTTAAACAAACCAGAACAAAACCATAGGAGGGTAACCAGAGAAGAACCTGAGATCTTGCCATACAATAAAAGATTAAAAGAATTAGGACTGCTTAGGTTTGGCAATGAAAGATTTGGGAAAGGAAAGTTTTTGTATATGGCTCGAAATAAGTTCCCAGAATGGTTGTATAATTTACACCTCCACAAGGAATGTATTAATGTACATATCTTCATATGTTCCTGTTAGCAATTATCATTTTCTTATTTTGTTATCATTGCAGACTAAATGGGTGTGAAGTGAAACCTCATAGTTTTAATTTTAATTTGGAGTATTTTAATATTATAGATTGTTTGAATGAATAGTTGCTATTCTTATATATTTTAATTAATTCTTCATGTATTTTGGATATCAGAATTTATCAGAAGAAAATTGTGGCAGAAATCTTCCCCTCCTCCTGGTAACTATTTCCTTCAAATTCTATCAATTTCATGTATTCATAGTTTCCCAGTATTCCTTTTTATCCCTTATTTCCTTCAATAATTATTCCTTGATCAAAACAAAGTCATGAAATATATTGCCTTCCCCATTTAATTCATTTATGACATACACTTCTGAATCTAGATATCTCTGCTTCCTCTCTTCTCACTCTCCTTTTATTTTTTTTCCTTAATAGCATTTTTTTCCAATCACCTGTAAAGACAGTTTTCAACATTTATTTTTATAAAATTTTGAGTTACAAATTTTTCTCCCTCCTTTCTCTCCAAGATAGCAAGCAATGTGATATAGGTTATACATGTACAATAATGTTAAATATTTTTCCACATTGGTAATGTTGTGAAAGAAGAATCGAAACAAAAGGGAAAAAAAAAAACATGAGAATGAAAAAAAGAAAAAAAAGTCTTACCCTCCTTTTAAATTTATTTGGATCATGACCCCATCATCTGACAAACTATTTTCTCCCAAGATACCAATGTTTCATTACTTTTCATATCTAATGACCTTTTATCAATCTATGTCTTTCTTGACATCTCTGCATCCTTGACACTATTACGCTTTTCTCTGAGATATTCACTCCTCTTTAAATTTTGAGATATTGATCTCTCCTGCTTTTCCTCCTACCTGTTCGATCACTTATTTCTTTCCTTTGCTGGTTCTTCATCCAGATCATGTCCATGAAACATGGATTTCCTTTAAGAGTTTCTTGTTGACCCTCTGCTCTTCCCCTTCTATGCTATATACTCATGGTTATTTTTATAAGTTCTCTTGAATTTAATTATCATTAGAATGATTAAAATCAGATTGAGATGTTTTTCAGATTTATTTATTAAGCCCTACTCTTTTTTGACCTCCGGTCCCACATTACCAACTATGGGTAATGAACTATTGGACTCTCAAATCAGTTGTTCTAAAGGCAACATGTTCAAAACTAAACTCATATTTTCTCTCAAATCCTCCCCTCTTCTAATCTTCTCTTGTACTGTTGAGAAAACCATTATCTCCCCAGTCCCTGACTCTCACAAAACAGATATTGCACTTAGCTCCTCCCTCTCAAGCCATGTAATCCTTCTTTTGCCAACATTCTGTCATTTCTGTCTTCATATTATGTTCCCGGGCCTTTTCTGACACAGCTGCTATCCAATTGCTGACTCATTTCTTTTTCCCTGGACTATGTTAATAGCTATCTAGTTGGTCTTCCTCCACCACATCTTTTCCCACTCCAGGCCATCCTTCGTTCATCTGCCAAGGTGATTTTCCTAAAGTACAATTCTGATCATATCACTCCTTTATTTAATAAACTCCAGTGAATACCTATTGCCACTAGAATCAAACATGAAATTCTGACTTTTAAAGCTGTTAAAGAACCTGATCCCACCTGACTTTTCTAGAATTATTTCCTCTTTATATACTCCACATATTTTACCATCCATTAACACTAGAATCCTTGCAGCTTCATGCACCCTCTATTCTTTCTCCTAACTTGGAGCCCTTTCACTTGTGGTCACCATGCCTGAAATATTCTTCTCTTGTCTCCCTCTGCTGACTTCTTTGTCTTCTAATTCCACTTTCTGAAATAGGGCTTTTTAAAATTCCCCTTCCATTTCCTTGCCAACCAATACTAGGGCCTTATTTCAGACATGACCTCCAATTTACCCTCTATATATCTTGAATGGACATGATTGCTTATGTGATTTTTCCCTTATTAGAGGTGAGCTCCTACAGAACAGGGACTGTTTTGTTTTGTTTTTGTTTTTGTTTGTATCTTTAGTGTTTAGCACAGTGCCTGACACATAGAAAGTGCTTATTAAATAATTCTTGATTGACTGAATGACTGATGTACATAATCGACACTTATTATGGTATACAGTATAAAGTGTTGGGCTAAATCTAATTTCTACCAGGCAGATTTGTAGTTTTCTCAGCAGAATTTTTGAAGAGTCTCTAATGCAATAGTTGTAGTATTTGAATTATGCTATTAGACTTGATTGATTTTACAGCTTGTATACTGAATCTTGTTCATTAATAAGATTTTTTATTTTTTATCTAATGCCAAATGGATTTGATGACTAATGTTTTGTAGTGTGTTTTGAAGGCTTCCTTCATCTCCTCTTCCTTTTTTTTAACTGTTTCATTTGAGATTCTTGACCTTTGTTTTTTCCAGATAATTTTATTATATTTTATTTCTAGTTCTATAAAGCAAGCCTTTGGTACTTTGACTGGTATGGTCCTACAGAATAAATCTAGGTAGTATTGTAATTCTTTTCTTGTTTTGATAAGTATCAACTGGATAAAAATAGTATCTTTCCAATTAATAATTTTTCTTTATTGCAGTTTTGTCAATGTATTCCTATAATGCTCATGTGTATCGTGAGTAGCAGATTTCCAGATATTTTATATTTTCAATAATTATAAAGTTGTTTTTCCATCTCTTCCAAATGGATTTTGTTAACATATAGTAAGGCTGATGATTTTTTGTAGGTTCATGTTATTTCCTGCTACTTTACGAATTTTTTTCTTTCCATCAATTTTAGTATGATCTTTAGAATTTTCTAAACAATGTATTTTGTGAGCAAAAAAAAAAGATTTTTGATTCTTTCTAATCATGTTTTCTTATTTTTTTATTATCTACCTGCAACAAGTAGTATTTCTACAAATATATGAAATAATAATGATTACTATAGAGCTCACTGTTTTATACTTACATTTATTGGATAAAATTGTCCTATTTTTCCATTGTACAAATTAGCCTCTGGTTTTAAGTAGTTACTATCTATCATACTAAAGAATGACCCCTTTGTTTTTATATTTGATAATTTCTTTAATTAAAAAGAATAGAGTATTTTGGCAAAACTTTTTTTCTGCATCATTTGATTTATCACTGAGTGGGGTACAGCGACCCTACCTACCCCAAAATGACTACTCCAAGATGTCTCAAGGTGAAAGCAGGAAGCTTTACTTAATCTTGGAGAAGCAGGTGGTCCTGTCACTGGGAAGTCTAGAGAGAGGAGGCCACAGTACAGAAGCCAAAGCTGGGTTATGTAGCCAAAAACTGCAACCCTCCCCTTCCTCATTTAATCTTTTAAATTGATTGGCTGTTATGTTAATATTCCCTTATTTGGCCAGTGGGGTAACAGGGGGATTTCCAGAGTTTCATTTTTCCCTCCCCAGGTCACCTGGCTGAGGCCTAAAGGCTTCTAGCACTTTAGCAAATAGTGTACTTGAGACGCCACATTTCATTCTACACAATCCCTCCTCTTTATTTACTGTGGTTTCTCATTCAATTCATTTAACAGCCTTTTACTCTCCTTATCCTCAAACAACTGTAGCATTTCATCACATTGTTCTTCTAATCCCTCTACTCCCTTGGGTTCATCCCTTTTGAGGATGGCTACTGGTACCCATCCTTGTACTAGTATAACCCCACTAATGGCTATGAGTAGGAACCATAAAGCTTGTCTCCACCAGCTTCCTCCAAACCAGGACAACCAAGACATATTAAAAGGAGATTGCCAGGTCTGCACAGGGACATGCGCTAATTTCTGAACGTCCTGAGTAATTTCTTTCACCACAGTCCTGTTGTCATCTATTCTCATGCAACAATTTGACAAGTTCGATTTTCCACATATCCCCCCTTCCTCGGCTAGGAGATAATCCAATTCTAGCCTGTGCTGTAATACAGCTTCTCGGGTTTGGGTGGCTTGGTTGGTTAAGAGCTCTGGCTGTCTGATTAGTAATAATTTCTACTACTGCCTGGACCCTAATTATCCTGTTTAGCATGTATATAGGTGTCCTATATCCCTAACTCACATCTTGGGCCCAGGTTGCCAGCCCATAGGTTTTAATGATTCTCTCAGGTGACCATGAGCCTCCCCATCAATTAGTGTCTCCAGATTGGGTAATGGAAGTATCTATACTTCTTTTAGATTGGCTCATATCATCATAAAATGGAATACCTAATTGTCCCTACATTTGTTCTGGGAGGAAAAAGCTAACCTCTCAGGACCCCCACAAATCCAACAGTTAGTCAAGTTGAAGGTGCTGGCTGTAGTTTTCATTAAAGTCTGAAATGTATTTTCCTCCCATGGGGTGCTGGGAACCAGTCTAGGAGATCAGTGGGTAGGATGTCAGCAAAACCCAGAAACAGATTGACACTGTTTCCATGGTCCACTCAGATCACAGAGAGTGACATTAGGGTTCTGTAGTATTTGGTGTAGAAGGGTTATCCAACAAAAGATTTTATCTAACACCTCAAACAAGACAATTCCAATTATAGATCCCCAAATGAGTATATATAAAATAATCTTTCATGCAACATTCATCAGTTCTTTCTTTTCGTCCATCTCAGACAAATCCTAAGCTCATCTGTTGATTCAGGATCATTCATTAGGAGGAGGAAACGGTCCCTTTACCTGAGTATGATGGGTCCAGCCACATTCTTGAGTCCTCACTGCTGTGTCTGAAGCCCTGAGCACTTGAAAGGGTCCGTCCTAAGATGGAGTCAGCTTCTCTTCTTTCCAAACTCAGATTAGGATCCAGTCTCCAGGCTAGTACTTGTTCACAGCAAATCCTTAAGGTGGGGGTCTGACCAATGAGTCTTTTTAATTGTAATTTCTAATAGACAGGTCTTTGGTATCAAGTATGGGGTCTATAGCTTTTTGTACCCCACCCGGGCAGGAATGTCCTAATCCCAAGTAAAGCTATAAAATGCATGCCCTAGTCCGAGGCCACACATTCCACAATTCAATACTTGGGGATTATGTTTCTAATAAAGTCCTGCCCACCACTGGGTCAGTAACCTATGACAAAGGAAAGGTCTCAACCAATGAGGTCAGATGGTCCACTACAACCTACAGGTATTTAAGGCAGCCCATGGGTGGTAGCTCAGTGAAGTCTACCTGTATGCTCCGAAATGGCCTTGATCCTGGAGGCCTTCCTCTGGCCTGGGTCTGATGCAGGGCAGTCATGTTAGTCCTTCAACAAACAAGGCAACCCTCTACCAACTGCCGGGCTAGAGTGTACATTCCAGGAGTGACAAATTTAGCACAGTATCACACAGGTTCTAGACATCCCAATGACTACCTTGATGTAAGTAGCATAGAATTTGTCTCATACATGCTTTCGTCAGTACCTCTCTGCCATCTGGGAGGAACCAATGACCTGTGTGATCCTCCTGGGCACCCAAATCTTGGGCCTTCAATTTCTCCTCCCTGGTAAAGGATGAGAGAGGTGGACTGGGAGGCAGGGCAGGGATTTGAACCAACATTTCTTTAGTAGAGTTTCCCTTGACTCCAGCTCTCCTAGCTTCCTCATCAGTGAGGCAATTCCCCTGAGCCTCAAAAGTGTTTCCTGATTGGTGTCCCTTTATGTGGATGATAGCGATAGTTTTAAGTGAGATTCTGCAATACCTCAGTTAATAGGGTCATGTGTACTAATTCCTTCCCCTTACATCGCCCTCTCTTCCCATATTTGACCAAACATATACGCCACCCCCCACATGCATATTTGGAATCTGTATAGATCGACCCCTCCTTTCCTTTAAGCAACTTCATTGCTTGGTTCAAGGCATATAGCTAGCAAGTTTGTGCCGGCCAAGTTTTGAGGAGACTGTTGGCCTGACTCAGAGAACTAGTTTCTCTATCAATTATTGCATACCCATTCAATCTTTTCCCATTCACTCCTCTATAAACCAACTTCCTATCTGTAAGGGAGACTCCTGCAGGTCTTTAGGTTTTAAATCTGTCAATTCTCTTTTCCAGCAGGTAAGTGGGCTGGGGCTCCTATTTCTTTGCCCTGTAGCAGACCCCTTTCTACTTCGCTGAACTCCCCAATTCAGTCTCCCAGGGCTCCATCCTTCGCTGCCCTCTTTCGGGGGTGAAGCTCATCTCGTATAAGGTTTGAATTAACATCCTGATCCTCTGGTGTTCCCTCCTGTCTCCCTTCCTTAGTCTTTCCCTGTCCTTACTTCTTTTCACATATACCTTCATGGCCTCCTCTAACAGATCCCCAAGGTTCTGCGATTCCATTTCTCTAATTTTTGCAACTCTTTACTAATGTCTGACCACTTGTTAGATACAAAATATAGTTTCAAAATGCTTTCAGTTTCTGGTTTATCTGGCTCCAGCCCAGAGTACTTCCAAATTCCCTCTTTTAATCTCTCTAGAAACTGAGAGAGCGACTCTTCCTTCTTCTGCATGATTCTCAATGCCATATATATATATATTTATTTATTTATTTATTTATTTATTTTCATTGAGAACAAATTCTAATCCACAAAATTATTACTTTTCTGGAATTCTACAGGGACATTTAGAAAATTAGTCCCATAGACAAATGTTGGTTATCTCCTATTCAGTCTGAGGGGAAAGTTACTCTTTTCCACAGCTGAGACCTGGCCAGAATCTCAGGGTGTAAAGATAAGGGAAACCTCCATGCACTATTAATGGAGCTGGTAGAATATTTTCTCTCCTTTCCCTTTACTATCTCTGGACACTATCAGGGATACAGACATATTTGTTATCTGTTAACGCAGGAAAACAGAGATGCATACCTCACATAGAAACACACAGAACCGGTATTCAAAGTCAATATACTTTGGTAATTTTAAGCCAATCCTACACTTTATTCCCGCAGGCTTAATCACTGGTATCTCTTACTTTTGCTCCAGAGTTTGGGGTTTGGACTGCTTGTTCCCTGTAATTTAACGAGGGTTTTCCATCAAACATCTTAAGCAGTCTTGAATACGCCCTGGCAGGGGTCACCCACCTGCCATCAGTCACCCGTGCTCAGAGAGCCCTTCCCTTGGAGTCTGCAGTACACTCCTTAATTTAGCATAAGAGGCTCTCGACCCCCAGGCTCCCACCAAGTACTTACCGGGCTATGCGCACATAGGTTTCCTGACTGGTTCTACTGGTCAATCTCAATTCGGAGCTTTGGATCCTTTGTTTTTACTTTCTCTTTCACTGAGTTTCTCTGCTTCGGGCACTTTACTCAGTGGAGGAAGGGAGGAGCCCTGCTTGCTCCACAGACCATTGGAGCAAGGGGCTCAATGGGTGCCTGCCTCTGAGCAAGTGAGTGGTCGTTCCTCTACTGAGTCACGTGATCCCAGAGGAGACCCCCCCCCCAAAAAAAAAAAAAAACTGTGTGGGATACAGAGACCCTACCTACCCCAAATTGACTACACTAAGATGTCTTAAGGTGAAAGCAGGAAGTTTTATTGAATCTCGAAAGAAGCGGGTGGTCCCATCACTGGGAAGTCCAGAGAGAGGAGGCCGCAGTATAGAAGCCAAAGCTGGGTTACGTAGCCGAAAACCACATGAAAACTGCAACACTCCCCTTTTTCATGTAATCTTTTAAATTGATTTGTTGTTTTGTTAACATTCCCTTATTTGGCCGGTGGGGTGACAGGGGCATTTACAGAGTTTTGTTTTTTCCCTCCCTAGGTCACCTGACTGGGGCCTAAAGACTTCTAGTACTTTAGCAAATTGTCTGCTTGAGAAACCACATTTCATTCTACATATCACTTTTCTTTTAAATTCCTTTCTTTGCTAATGTACTTAATCACCTTTAAAGTTTTCTTAATATTGAATGAACCTGATGAGAGTGTGCATATATATATATGTGTGTGTGTGTGTGTGTGTGTGTGTGTGTGTGTGTGTGTATTCCTATAGTCCCTTTGCTAGTGTTATTTTCCCAAGATATTTAAATCTTTTTCTTAGACATTTTTGTCTATCCTTCTTTCCCTGCTTTATCTCTGGGTTATTTTGGTATCAAGTTTCTATTTCCTTCATAGGAAATCTTGATAGAATCCCTTCTTTCCTTATTTTTGCAAATAACATATAATACTGGAATTATTTTGTTTAAATATTTATTCCAATTCATTTGAAAATGCATCTGGTCCTCCGCATGAGAGAGGGTATTTTTTTTTGTTGTTGTTTATGATTTCCTTTAATGTTTTCAAATGTCTTTTCTGCTGAAATTCATTACTTAAATTCTCATTTACTTGTTCCATTGAACTGGGCATTTTATTTCACCAATATATGCATCTATTTCTTTTAAAATATAAAAGTTTGTTGGCACATAATTAGATGAATTAGCTTATAATAATTTCAGTTATTTCCTCTTAATAAATTTTATATTTTCCTCTATTGCTGTTTATTATTGTCATTATTTTCCTTTCTCTTTTTTAAATTTAATGACTTGTTTATATTTTTAAAATCCATCTCAGCTTATTTCATCAATTCACATTATTCAATTTTATTTATGCCATCTTTAATTTTCAGAATATCCAACTAATTGATCTGTCCTATCTTCTGTTGATGAAAGTTTAAATATACAACATTTCTACTAATGACTATTTTGGCTGTATTGTAAAAGTTTGGGCATGTTGTCTCTATATCCTAAAAAGGTTTTCTGCTGCTTCATTATTGTCATTTCCTTTGATGAAATTTAGTATTTGATTTTATAATTTGTTCTTTGACTAACCATTTTTGAACTACTGTCCTTTTAAGAGTTAAATTATTAAATATACAAGTTTGAATATATTCTTCAAATGATATTTGTTAATTTTTATTTTGACTGCATTTTGGTATTGATTTCTTTTTGGATACAGGCTAGAATAGATGATCTTTGTGACTTTGAAAAAAATCAGAGAGGCTCAGATGCCACGGCATGCAGAGGCTCGGAATCAACCTGATCAACCTGGCAGCAAGTTGGTCCACCAACCACAAGGGCCACTGCTAGGACTATCACCACAGGGCTGGGACTGGACAGAGCAGGGTAAGAGTCAAATGTAAGGCCCCTGCAAGAGGCAGCGGCGATTCCTGGGATTACCAATCAATAGCCTAGAAATTAAAACAGCACCTATCTAGACTTCCAGGGACAAGGATGGCAAGATGAACCTCAGCTGCTCCAATCCCTTCCCCACCTGGAAAACACAGTTAATTATTGCCCCAGGACAAAACCATAAAGAGTAAAGGCTTGGGAACTCTAGGGGAGTAGAAAACAGACTGCAAAGAAAAAGACTCTGGAGTCCTACTATTGTGAGAGGAAAAAATAAATTTCAGAGGGAGACAGTGATGACTCCACACCCACAGCAGAAGCCTCAACTGGGAACTGGTCTCAAGCATAGAAAGTATTCCTAGATGAGCTCAAAAGGAACTTTGAAAACCAAATGAGAGATATAGAAGATAAAATGAATAATTCTTTTAAAATGAAAATTGCAAAATTAGAAAAACATTGCAATGAAGAAGACAGCTCCTTAAAAAGAAAAATGTGTGATATGAAAAAGGAGCTCCAAAAACTAACCGAGCAAAATAATTCGCTAAAAACTAGAATCAACCAAACTGAAGCAAATCAAGAATTAGTCAAACAAAACATCAAGAATGAAAAATTAGAAAGAGGTAAAATATCTCAATGAAAAAATAACTGACTAGAGAGATAAACTGAGAATCATAGGCCTACCAGAAAATCATGATGAAAAAAAGAGCCTGGACAACATCTTCCAAGAGCTCATCAAGGAAAAATGCCCTGAGATACTAGAACCAGAAGGTAAAAGAGAAATTGAGAAAATCTACTGGTCACCTCCTGAAGGAGATCCCAAATTGAAAAGTCTTCGAAATGTTGTGGCAAAACTACAGAACTACCAGGTAAAGGAGAAAATACTACAGGCAGCCAGAAAGAAACAATTCAAATATCAAGCAACCACAGAGAGGATCACACAGGATCTGGCAGCCTCTACACTGAAAGACTGGAAGAAATGGAATACAATTTTTTGCGAGGCAAAAGACCTCAGGTTACAATCAAGGATCATCAATGAAGTGAAAGTGAACATATTCTTCCAGGCAAGGAGATGGTCATTCAACAATATAACAGATGTCCAGACTTTCCTGATGAATAAGCCAGAGCTTAATGGAGAACTTAACCTCCAATTACAAGACTTAAGAGAGACATTGAAAGGTAAACAAAGAAACACACACACACACTGTTATTTAATAAGAGCAAACTGTTTGTAGACAAGCTGCCGGTATGGGTATAAATTACACAAAATGATGATAAAAAAAAACCTTATTAAGGTCTACAAAGGGACTGCAATGGAAGAATGAAGTGGAAAAAGGTAAATTATGCCACACAAAGAGGCATAAAAGCAATATAATAGAGTGAAAGAAAGGAGGGAGATAAGCATTATATGGGCTTTTCCCTCATTGGTTATGGTGCAAGAAAGGAATAACACAACCAGTTAAGCATAGAACTCTATTGACAAGTGACAAAAAACATATCATAATAGAGGGAAATAGGGGAGGGAGAGGAGTTTTACATGAGATCTGTTCTTGTCAATCTTGGTTTGAAGAAGAAATAACATACTATATTAAGAATAAAAATATATCATATCCTACAGGTAGTAGGAGGGAGAAAGGGCTAAGAAGGGGGTCAGTTAGAATGGAGGAAAGAAATAAGGGGGAAGAGTAGGAAAAGGGAGGGGGGCTGATAAGAAGGGAATATTGAGGGAGGCAGTGGTCAAAAGGAAAACTCTTAAGGAGGGGAAGGGAGAAGGGGAGAAAAATAAAATCATAAACAAGGGAGGGAATAGGATGAAGGGAAAGAGACAGATAGTAATTATAACTGTGAAAGTGAACAGGATGAACTCTCCCATAAAATGGAGGAAGATAGCAGAATGGATTAAAAACCATAATCCTACAATATACTGTTGACAAGAAACACATCTGAAACAGAGGGATACACACAGGCTAAAGGTAAAAGCCTGGAGTAAAATATATCATGCCTCAGCTAAAATACAAAAAACAGGGGTAGCAATCCTTATCTCAAATAAAGCAAAAGCAAAAATTGATCTAATTAAAAGAGGAAGGAAACTATATCTTGCTAAAAGGCACAATCGATAATGAAGCAATATTATTACTTAACATATAAGCACCAAGTGGCATAGCATCCAAATTCCTAGAGGAGAAAGTAAGGGAATTAGAGGAAGAAGTAGATAGCAAAACTATACTAGTGGAGGATCTTAATCTCCCCCTCTCTGAAATTGATAAATCCAACCTCAAAATAAACAAGAAAGAATTTTAGGAGGAGAATAGAATTTTAGAGAGGGTAGGTATGATATATCTCTGGAGAAAACTGAATGGGGACAAAATGGAATATACCTTCTTCTCAGTGGTACAAGGCACGCTCACAAAAATTATCCAACTAGGACATAAAAACCTCACAATTCAGTGCAGATAGAAATATTAAATGCATCATTCTCAGATCATGATGCAATAAAATCATATGCAATAAAGGGCCATGAAACTAAACAATTTAATCCTGAAGAATGAGTTAGTCAAACAAGAAATTATAGAAACAATCAATAACTTCATTCAATATAATGACAATCATGAGACAACATACCAAAATTTGTGGGATACAGCAAAGGCAGTTCTTCGGGGAAGTTTTATATCCCTGAGTGCATACATAAATAAATTAGAGAAAAGGGAGATCAACGAATTGGGCATGCAATTGAAAAAGCTAGAAAAAAGAACAAATTGAAAATCCCCAATTAAATACTAAATTAGAATTACTGAAAACCAAAGGAGAGATTAATAAAAATTAAATTAAGAAAACTATTGAATTAATAAATAAAACTAAGTCTAGTTTTATGAAAAAAAAACAATAAAATTGATAGACTCTTAGCCATTATGATAAAAAAGAAAGAAGAAAACCAAATTATGAGTATCAAAATTGAAAAGGGTGAATCTACCTCCTATGAAGAGGAAATTATGACAATAATTAGAAATTATTTTGCCCAATTATGTGCACATAAACTTGACAATATTAGTGAAATTAGTGAAATGGAGGAATATTTACAAAAATATAAATTGCTCAGATTAACTGAAGAGGAAGTAATTACTTAAATAATCCCATCTCAGAAAAAGAAATTGAACAAGCCATCAGTTAACTCTCTAGGAAAACATCTCCAGGGCCAGACAAATTTACTAGTGAATTCTATCAAACATTTAAAGAACAATTGATTCCAATACTCTACAAATTATTTGGGAAAATTAGTGAAGAAGGAGTCCTACCAAATTCTTTTTTATGACACAAACATGGCACTGATACCTAAATCAGGAAGAGATAAAAAAAATTATAGACCAATTTCCCTCATGAAAATAGATGCAAAATTTAAAATAAAATATTAGCAAAAAGACTACCATCACATATCACAAGAATAATATACTTTGATCAAGTAGGATTTATTCCAGGAATGGAAGGATGGTTTAATATTAGGAAAACCATCAGTATAATTGATCATGTCAGCAAAAAAATCTAGAAGAAACCACACAATTATCTCAATAGATGCAGAAAAGACTTTTGACAAAGTACAACATCCATTCCTATTAAAAACATTAGAAAGTATAGGAATAAATGGAGCCTTCCTTAAAATAATAAGTAGCATGTATTTAAAGCCATTAGTATTATATTAATGGGGAGAAGCTAGAAGCATTTCCAATAAGGTCAGTCTGAAACAAGAGTGTCCACTATCACCCCTCTTATTCAATCTGGTACTAGAAATGTTAGCAGTAGCAATTACAGAAGAAAAAGAAATCAAAAGAATCAAATTAGGCAAAGAAGACACCAAGTTATTAATCTTTGCAGATGATATGATGATATACTTAAAGAATCCTAAAGAATTAAGTAAAAAACTACTTGAGACAATAAATAAACTTGGCAAAGTTGCAGGATATAAAATAAACCCACACAAATCCTTGGCGTTCCTGTATATTTCTAATGAAATCCAACAGCAAAAGATAGAAAGAGAAATCCCATTTAAAGTTACTGTAGATATTATAAAATATTTGGGAATCTATCTGCCAAAAAAAACCCAGGACCTATATGAACACAACTACAAAATGCTTTTCACACAAATATAGTCAGATGCAACTAATTGGAAAAACATCAATTTCTCATGCCTGGGTCAAGATAATTTAATAAAAATGACAGTTTTACCTAAATTAAATGACATATTTAGTGCCATACCAATCAAAATACCAAAAAATTGCTTTATAGAACTTCAAAAAATAGTAACAAAATTCATTTGGAAGAACAAAAGTCCCAGAATGTCAAGGGAATTAATGAAAAGAAACGCTAGGGAAAGTGATCTAGCTATACCAGATTTTAATCTGTATTATAAAGTAGCAGTCATCAAAACTACTTGGTACTGGCTGAGGAATAGAGCAGTGGATCAATTGAATAGATTGGGTACAAGAGACTCAGCAGTCAATGACTATAATAATCTACTGTTTGATCATCCCAAAGACCCTTGGTTTTGGGATAAGAACTCACTATTTGACAAAATATGCCAGGAAAACTGGAACATAGTATGGTAGAAACTGGGCATAGACAATTATCTAACACCATATACCAAAATTAAGTCTAAATGGCTACAGGATCTAGGTATTAAAGATCATACTATAAGTAATCTGGCAAAGCAAGGAATAGTTTACCTGACAGATTTATGCAGGGGAAGACTTCATGACCAAACAAGAATTAGAGAGCATTTAAAAATGTAAAATGGATAACTTTGATTACATGCAATTGAAAATCTTCTGTACAAACAAAGCCAATGTAACCAAGATTAAGAGGGAAGTGGGAAATTGGTAAAGAATTTTTACAACCAATGTCTCTGATAATGGCCTCATTTCTATAATATATAGAGAATTGGGTCAAATCTATAAGAATACAAGTCATTCCCCAATTGATAAATGGTCAAAAGATAGGAACAGGCAATTCTGAGAGGAAGAAATTAAAGATACATATAAGCATATGAAAAAATGTTCTAAATCACTATTGATTAGAGAAATGAAAATCAAAACATCTCTGAGATACCACATCTCACCAGTCAGATTGGCTAAGATGACAAAACAGGCATTGCTGGTGGAGCTGTGAACTGATCCAACCATTCTGGAGAGCAATCTGGAACTATGCCAAAGGGCTATAAATAACTTCATATCCTTTGACCCAGTAATACCCCTTCTAGGGTTGTATCCCAAGGAGATCATAGAGGCAGGAGGAATACACATATGTACAAAAAATATAAAAAAAAATATATATATATATATATAACAGCTCTTTTTGTGGTGTCAAAGAATTGTAAATTAAGGGGATGCCCATCAATTGGGGAATGGCTAAACAAGTTATGGTATATGAATGTAGTGGAATACTATTGCTCCATAAGAAACAAAGAGCAGATGGACTTCATATTTACCTAGAGAGGCTTATACGAATTGATACTGAGAAGAGCAGAACCAGGAAAAATTTGTACACAATTACAGGTACAACATATGTGTGATTACCAGCTTTGATAAACCGGAATCTTCTCAGAAATGCAGGGCTATAAGTAAACTCCAAAAGACTCATGACGGAAAGAGATGTCTACATTTAGAGAAAGAGCTAGAAAGAACAGAGTCTGAATGCAGATTGAAGCAAACTACCTGCTCTTTTTCTTTTTCTTGTTTGGTTTTGTTTCCTCTTTCCCATTGTTCATTCCATCTGATACAATCCTTTATAACCTGACTAATGCCTAATGTGAAAGTACTAGCAGATAATATACTTGATTGTATGCATCCGTGGGGTAGGGGAGGGAAAGGAGGGAGAGAAAATTTGAAACTCAAAGAACTGGGGAACTGAATCTTGTAAACTCAAAGTAAACTAACAAATTAATAAAGACCAAAAGAAAAAAAAAAGGAAAAAAATCAGTTTCTTTCTCTGGTCACCAGTTTCCTCAAACACAAAATGAATAGATTGAATTAAATGGCAATTAAAGGGGCCTTCGAGGTTAATTGTGTGTGTTGTGATGAACAAATGGAAGATAATCTCTTTCCTTCTTTAGGAAATGCTAGGGAGCATAGGACCATAGCAGGGAAACTTAAAAGATTTTTTGGAACCCCAAAAGGTGTCTGGTCTTATAGATGCTCAGAGACTGATGAAAAAAGGATTTAAAAAATTTTAATATTATTCAAATTCTTTATGTTGTCTTTCTAAACTGATCCTTTAAATGTGCAGTATAGTGGAGAGAGCTCTGAACCATCATCCTTTTTAGTATAATTACATTTGTACATATATTGGTTTTGTTTTGGTTTGTTTGCATTCAATGCTATATTGTCAGTTCCTTGAAATCTGAGTGTTACTTATTCTTTCTATCCTCCATAGCAAGCAGCAGAATGCTTTACTAATAGTAGACATGCAACAAATATTTAATAGATGGATGAGTAGGTAGGTGGGCAGATGGATAGAAATGGATATGGGAGGAGATAACCCAACTTCACATGACATTTCAAAATAGAGGGACAAGAAATTGAAATACATCACTATGACATGCATTTTTCTCTCTCAGAGATGGTAAACCAGCTCTCTCAAACAGTAGCTTTCTTTGTTTCACAATATCATTTCTTTAATATGAATAACAAATGGACACAAATACAATTTTCGGTGACAAATTAGAAAACTATTTGCCCTGACAGACAAAGCGAAAGGATGTTTGTAACATAACACAGGAAATGATTTGTATGAATTTGCCTAAGGCTAATTTCATAGTAATGAGTAGCCCAGCCATCTTTTCCAGTAAGAATTCACATTGCCCAAGGGGCCTTGGACTCAACACTATTCAGTTTGACATGTATTTAGAATGTATTCTTGTATATACTATTCTAATTGGAATACTTATGGAATCCAAGCATTCATAATTTTTTTTCTATTTGTCTTGGTTTGGGGAAAACATACATATGGCTGCATAGATGAGGATAACTTGAGGCTATACTCAGGTGGCCTGATTATAAATAGACAATATGGCTTTTAAATGGTTCACTGTCTAAGGAGGATACTTTTTTCCTGCCCTCTTTGTGTTCTGAATATGGCATTAATATTCATTAGTCAATCTAGCATACATTTTGAATTACTCAAGTGATATGAAGAGTCTTTAATTTTCTTTAGAAGTTTGGAAAGAGACAATTAATAGCCACAGGAATCAAGTACCTTGCTCTCTTAGAGCAATAAAGAAGGACTATAATTTGACATTTAAAATAGGGTGGTTAAGGGATGTCCCATGGCTTTGATTAAAACTCTTAGAACCAAATCTGTTGTTCTGTGACTTCACATGTTTGACAGAGGAAGAGGGGCTAGCTTCTCTACAGTGTAATATTTACAAAGATTTGTATAATTTTTGCACACTACTCCAAAATTGTCAGTCTCTATATAAATACATCTAACATTTAACAACTTCCCCTGTAGAGCATGTGAGAAGAAATATTATCTGTACAATACAAGTAATATCTTGTCTAAAGATTAGGGATCAGGGTACATTCATGTATTTCAATCTCAGGTACTCCAATCTAAGATGAACTGCTTCATATATCTTTTACCTTAGAAGTTTATGGGACTCTTTAATAACTCATCTAGTAGTGCAAGACCTTATCATGTCAATTACTTGGCAACACTAGATTGTTCACTGCACAGCCTAATATTGCAAGCATAGTGTGGTTATATTAGGTAGGGTATGGGTAGTGAGACCCTCATTAGCTTTCATGGGATGATAGAGTCATAGATTTAGGAGTAGAAGGGGTCTTAGATCTCATTTACTCCAGATCTCTCATTTTACAGAGGAAAGAGATCCCAAGAGCAATTTGCATCAATTTAATTATTGTATCCATTGTCTTTGATTTGGGGAGTGGTGATGGTAAAACTTTCATAACTGTAACATGCGAGATGAATTTCCCAAGTGATTTAAATGGGCCTTTCATGATACCTTCAGAGTTCTTCTACAAGTCAAATAAATACTTGCACAAAGGATGAAACTCAATTGGACCTATAATTTTTTAAAATTCCAAAGTAAACTCCTAACATTTGTCATAAATATGCAACTGGAACATTAAATTATAAAAAACTCAGTTTATGTAGCCAACCAAAATTTTATATGCATAACAAAATCTCTTTAATTTAAAATGTATAAGAGGATAATGTTGCTATAGATTTTTCAAGTATATGAGCAGAATAGCACAGATTCGGAACTGGAAGGGATCTTAAAAATTATTGAAGTTGCTAACACCTTTGTTGTAAAAGGGAGACTTAGACTAGACAAATGACTTGTCCAAACTCATATAAGCAGTTAATACATATGCCAACCTTATTGAACCTTAGTCTTATTTCCTGTACAACTCTTCATCCTGTTTACTATACTGTGATTATTTTCACACATGTCGCCTCCCCTCTCCCTGCTTCTACAGAAATAGAATGTTCCCTCCTTGAAGGAAGGGTGCTATCACTATTTTTATATATTCAATTAACAGTTTTAACACAATTATGTCTTAGTAAAATAATTGACAAAATATTTCATGCTATTCTTGTGGATAACATGAAGAGTTAATAGATAATTGTGTAATGAGATTAAAAATATCAAAAATGATTGAATGATTAACCAAGTGCATTCTTGATCATGGGCATTTGGGTGATGTAGTGGATAGAATATCAGGCCTCACATCAGGATGACCTTCTCCAGTTCCTGTTCTGGTATTACCTGTCCTTAAGCTTGAACCTGGATTCAGTCTTCTGGTTTTACCTATTTCCTCCATACAGGTAGTAAGCTCCTAGTGCTACAATGAAACCTTTGCTTCAGATTCACAAAGAACAATTATATCTTTGACACTAAATGAGTGTCAGAATGGGGAGCATTGGCAGGGGGTGAGCTGGAGGGAGAGGGTGGTAGTGGTATAAAGAAGGAATAAATTAGTTATCTAAAGTACAGACATAAATCAGGTAAGTATAGAATAGGCACTTGTATTTCCAAACAGGGAGTGCTGTTGCTAAGCAATAAAAAATTACCGAATAATTAAAATTTGGTTGAGACTAGTGTTTAAGCCCAATTGGAATATTTACAAGAAAGCTTCTTGTTAGCTATTTTATATTTTATCTCCATTGAGTATCACATATATCAGTGCCATTTGGGAGCTCTTCTTTCCCATGATTTCTTTCTCTGTAGGTGTCTCTTTTTCTCTTAGCTGGTCTGTGGAGATATTTTCTCTGCCTCAACTACACTAGTAACCAATGCCTGCATACCTGAGATGTAGGGAAATGTAAGATTTCTTTTGAAGTATCTATCACAAGACCTTCTAAGAAAGGGAAGATGATAAAGAAAAATAGAAAGCAACCCATTCCAGACACAAGATCTTGGATTTTGAAGCTCTGTGTAATAGATCACTTATTTCCTATTCTCTCTTGAATTCAGAGTCTTCTAAACAAGGAAGAACAGACTTGATAGGCTGAGATTGTCTACCCCTTTGAAATTACCTCAGAGTTCTGGCTCAGGAACCAATTAAACATGTTTTTATAGTCAATAAAAAGAAGACAAAGGATATATGTACTTGCATTGAAGGAGTGGAAAAGCACCTTCATCATATATATCCCAGGTGTCCATATATACCTACGATGTTACAGGTCCTCTTTTGGGTGCCTGAAATACAGTGACAGAAATGAAATAATTTACATTGCTCAAGGAACTTATATTCTTCTGGGGATGGGTGAATGGGGAACAAAATACATATAAATATAAAGATATATGTAGTGATTTTGGTAATGCCAAGAGAACACTAATAATTATAGGAGTCCTGAAAGAAGTCTTCCTAGGTAAAGGAGCTTATAGATCTGTTTTAATCTTTAATATTTTGGGGAAATGTAATATCAACATTCTTTGAATCAGAATAAAGAATGGTGAAGGCTTCAAATATTCAATTCAGTTGGATCAGATCAGTTCATTTTGATTCAATACAATTTTTTTAGCATGAATTGATTGAATGAAGGAATCATTTTTTATCCAAAATGGGTTTAGATATCCTGAGGACCCTTCTACTTCTGGGATTATATGATTCTGAAATGATCCTATAACTGGATTAAATAGTATCTGAGGCCCGCTATATTCAGGCAAATTAGATTTAGTACAAGTACAGTATATAAAACCTGACTATAAAAAATAGAAATGTAATTAATACTTATTAATTGCTGGTGGACATATGAATGAGTCCAATTGATTGTAGAAGACAGAATTACAACTTAAAGAATTTCAGAAGTAGGAAAAAAAAACTTTAGTGCACATCTAGAATAATTCATACCCCTCCCCAATAATCCCCTCTAACAATATTCCCAACAAGTGGTTCTCTAATATCTGTTAAATCACTTCTAGTGATGTGAAACCAAACACAACACAGGGGTGCTCATTTCACTTTTGGATAATTGTAATGGGAATGTAAATTTTTAAGATCTTCCCTGCCCCTAGGCTAAAGTGCACCTGGAGCCTGGGGTAGGTAGCTTGTTTTTCAGTAGATACTTTTTGATTGGCCAGTGGGTCAATAAGGTTGTAAAATTCTCTGAGCCAGGAGAAGGCTATATAAGCCCTGATGTGTAGCTTTGTTTTGGAGCTCACTTTGAGAAGTGTTCTGTGATTTTATCAGATGAGATTGTGGGAAGCCGTTGTTGAGAGCCCCCCGGATTTGAAAAACCCAGATGTTGAAACCCAGATGTTGATTTGGTATGAATATAATGGTTGGACAGTTTGGAAAGCTGTCTACTTGATCTGTTTCTGTCTTGATAATTCTGTCTGTATATACGCTTACCTTTTTCCCCTGAATGAGGTAAACAATACATATTTGACTGATTAAAGCAAGCTTGTTAATACATTTTGTTTAATACATTTGCTTTCCTTTATGAAAGCAGATCTAAGAACCTGTATTGGCAGCCACCCTGGGGTGCTTGCTGCTACAGTAATCTTCATTATTAGGAAGATTTCCCTGAATCAATCCTAAATGTGCCTTTTTATAACTTCTACCCATTATCCCTAGTCCTGTCCTCTATGGCAAAACAAGCAAGACTAATATCTCTTTTCAAACAGTTATCATCAGATATATTAAGGGCTGTTTTTAATCATTAGGTGGGTAAAGTTGCAAATAGCTACTATCCTTTGATAGGGTCATCTTAGTACTGAAGTTAGCAGGAGGTCATTGACCAGAAGAAAGGTCTTATGGGTAGCCAAAGATTTGCAATCACACAATTCTGAATTGAAAAGAAAAAAAAAAAAGTGGAAATATATTATACACCAAAAGATTAGGGAGTAAATGAAAAAATCACAACATATAAATGTAGGAGAACGCTATTGTAGCATAAGGAATGTTAAATGTGAAGAACTAAAAGGATTGTAATAAGAATTGCTCAAAATGATGAAGAACAAAGACTGCAGAAGTGAAAGGAGATCACATACTCTGGCTATGAGTATGTAAACAAAGACAGCCTTCAGTGCCAATAAAATTCAGGGTTAATGTAATGGACAATGTTGGGCTTGGTTTATTAAGCTTAAAGCACATGCTGTCCATTTCTTTAGAAAAGACAAATTATATGCTGGGGTGCTTATGCAATCATTTGAAATTAGTCCCTCATTTATGTTATTTTGCTTAACCTTTGGTTGAAAACATTTTGTGGGAAGTGTGTTTGGGTTGATCCATCAGTCAATAAACTTGTATTAAGCACCTGTTACATATCAGGCACTGAGCTAAGCTATAGAGATAGAAAGAAAGGGAAAAGACCAGTCTGCCTTCAAGGGACTCACACTCTAATGGAAGGGGCTGAGAAAGTCAGCCTGAATAAATGGACATTCATGGACATCCAGAACTATTCTTCATTTGATCTTTTATTATATATATTTAGCAAGGTTGTTTTTATACATCATAAATACTTTTTGACTGTTCAATGACAAAATATAAAATTCAACAGTAACAATAAGTAACTCATTTTTTTTTTACTATTGACAATTTCATTCTACAACTAAAGACCCAGGCTGACAAATCATAATTGAGCTTACAAAACAAGTAATTTTACTAATCCTCCTTGTAGTTCATTGGATTGTGTGTAGGGAGACATAGAAAAAAGAACATTATAATGAGGTAGGGAGAAAAGCTGGAGTGATTTTGTTGTCTAAAAACTCAGTATGGCCATGTGTGTATGTATAACACAACAAACAAAAAATTCTAATCCAGACAATTTTATAGAAAGTAAGAGAGCTATTGAATATAGGTGAAGGACAAAGATGTCAACTGAGGATGGCTGACAATCAAGAAAAGAGTCAATCAAACCTCCTTAACTCTATTCCTATAATTAACCCACCTTTCCTTCAACATTTTCCCTTTTTTCTCTCTATTTCTTCTTACTCTGATTTTCCCTTCCCTTCTTCATTTTTTACTCACCAAAAATGGGTGAGCAATATAGTAGAAAAAAAGCTCTGGAGTCAAAAGATTGTTAGGCAAATGCTTCCAGTGATACTCATCACCAATATGATTTTGGTAATTCACCTAGGTGGAGCAGTGGATAGCCTGGAGTCAGGAAGACCTGAGTTCAAACTCGACTTTCATATACTTATTAGCTGTGTGACCTTGGGCAATTTACTTAATCCTATTTGCCTCAGTTTCCTCATATGTAAAATAGTGGATAGTAAGTGGCAAAGTACTCTAGTACCTTTACCAGGAAAACCTTAAAGGGGTCATGAAGAAAGACAAGACTGAAATGACTGAACAAAAACAAAGATCACCTAATCTCTCGGCTTCGGTTAACTCATTTGTAAAAAGAGGCTATTGTACTAGATATACTCTAAGATCCCTTTACCACTACCTCTATAACCCTATGAAATTGTCACTAAATGTATTTTTTATACTGTGAAAGAAGAAAAGACACACCCTTTTAAAAACATAACTGAGTGACTAAAAAGGCAACCATGTCTTTTTCTCTGAGACTTTCCAATGGCACTGATTCTTTAGATGAACAAGCAAGTGACACATAAAAACATTAAACGTCCCATTAAGGGAAATCCAGTTTTCCTCAGTGGCAGAACAAAACTTCATTGAACTGGTTAAATGCTTCAGAATATTGTTGATTAGCCACAGATGAGAAAAGTCATATCAGCCACATTTTTACTCTGGAAGGGGAAGCATTACTGGCAGTCTATCTTAGGTTCTTCATAATGTTTTGGTGTGTTTTATTTTAGTTTGACTACTCACTTTATTTAAGCTTCAGTCTTGTAGACCTGCTGGAGGGCATTATACTCCCTGGGCCCTTCAGGAATTCAGGCTGAAAAATTTACCACCACTCCAAGGTGTTTGTTGTTTTATCTTTTCTCAGTTGGGGTATATGGGTTAAACTTATCTTTGTAAATACGTTTTGCTTCTATTCTCCTAAAAAACTTGGTTTTATGTTTTAAACAAGAGATCTGGTTGCTTGAAATTCACTCTCTGCTTTTAATCTCCACTGAGAAATAATATTTATTGGAATGCAGGTTTAAACTTGGTTTAACAATCTTGTTGGGAAATTTCAGAACCTGAGTTCCTTTATTTTTCCAAGGTCCCAAAATAAACACTTTGAACTCTTTGGCACTCTCATAATTCTCTGAAAATGCCAGGTTCTGGCTTCCAAATATTTTTTTGGCCCTGAAAATGATGAGAAGCTACAGTGTACATAAATGACCTTCCAGAGTCCCATTAGCTGCTTATTCAGCAGGCTGACCTTCCCCCTCTAAAACAGTTAACTGTAAATCAGCAATGAAGATTTCAGGTCCAGGTTCAGGGTTCACTTTCATCATTTTCTCTTGTTAATGGAACAAGCCTCAGAGACATGCATGTACTAAGCTTCTGTCAAAATGAGTATCCGTCCTAAGGCAGAAATTTGAAAATTTGTTTCACCCTAAATTATTATTTACTCCTTATTAAATAAAAAGACATAGAAATTATACTTCTGGCATTTCATATGACCTAATTCATTATTTTAAAAACAAACAAAAATCTTGTTTTTCATAATGTACAAATAAATTCCTGGTTTTGCCATTGAAACAGGTCCAGCTTATTCTATTTTAATATCACTAATTTTTTTTCTTCTAATTAGGGTGATGGTGTAGGAGTCCTTGGCCCTTAAGTGCTCCTTTTGTTACAAGAATTCAGACACAAGCCCAGGAACCAAAGAGAAGTTTATTTGCCCTTCAAGAAAATGGAAAGTTTTTTATTGATTACAGTTTAGGAGAGGTGCACACTTTACCTTACTCTCTACTCTCCCTTCCTTAATCAATTCAAGGCAGAAGCTAGTAAATAATTATTCCCTTAAGGATTGGCTAAATCTTTCTTGTAAAAACTAAGCTTCTACATGAGTAGAATCCCCTGGAAATATATACCTCAATAAAATGTCTTGGAAAAGATTAAAATTCTATGTAACTGTATAAGTGCAATTCATCTTTCTAAATGCATGCATATTATATATACATAAATGTACATATACATATATGCACACACACACTTAGTTCGTGCCTATGTATATGATAATTTAACTGACAACTCTCAATGGAGTTTAATTTGGTATGCAGATGACTCAAGCATTTTTACTAGAAAATTGCCTTTTATGAATTTTCGTTTAAGTTCCTTAATTATTTGAAGACATTTTAGTACCATATTGGAAATTAATGATAAAGCCATTTGTCCAGCACTAACTCTATTATGGTCAATTTCATGAGATTATTTTAAATATATAGATGTGAAAAACAAACTAGTGAGAAGCTAGAATAGAAATGGATGAATCAAATAATACCATCCTAGAGAAGTCTAGCAGGCCAGGAGATCATGTCACTATGTGGTTCATTCCCCTATGTTTGGGCCAAGAATCCTTCAATTCACCAAATAGTTTTTAAGTACCTTCTGGGGGCATGGTTAAGGATTAAGAACAAATGTGAAGAGAAGGACAATGCACACATAATAGCTATGATACAAGAAAGAAAGAAAAACATATAAATGAGGAGTCTAGGTAAAATATGATGAGGGATTTGAAGGAGAAATCAGTGAAACCTGGAAGCCTGGGAGAAAATGATCAAAAACTCTTCAAGTGAAAGGTTAAATCTCAATTAGGCTTACAAAGAAGTGAGAAAAACAGGAAGTACAGAGATTTGTGGTATAAAAAGTTTTTTTTTTCTTCCCCAAGTATGTAGGAGAGAGGGGGAAAAGCAAGAAAAGGGTGAGAATTCAGGAAGGGCAGTAGTTGAGTTTGGCTAAGACATAGGGTATGTAAAGGGGCAATAAGGTTGAATTGTTAAATTACAGATTGTGGAAGGCCTTGAATATTAAGATCAGAAGAAATTTGTACTTTATTTACTATTTATTTTTCAAATTATTCTGGCAGTGATGTGAAGGACAGATTGGGATAATATATATATATATATATATACATATATATATATACACATATATGTATATATATACACATATATATACACACATACATACACATACATACTTGCTATCAGGAGTCTTTTAAATAGTTTAGTATGATAAAATGGGAGTTTATACTAGAGTGGTTGTAGTGGGATTTCAGCTAGAGAGATTTTAAACCTAGAACAAAGCCTGTCACCCTTTCTCCCTCATCCCCTCAATAAACTTAAATAGATCGCTATTACCTCTAGGATCATACATAAATTCCAGTTTAGCATTTAAATCTCAGCTTCAGTCTTCTTATACTTAACTCCCTTCCTTACACTATTTAATCTAGCCACAATGGTCATCTTACTGTTCCACATACTCCATCACCCCATCCTTTCACACTACCTGTCCCCAATTCTCACAGTGCATTCTCTCTTCACTTTCTCCTCTTGGGAGTTTCCATTAGACTCCTCTCAAGCAAGATCTTCTCTGAAATGTTCCCTGACACCCCCCCCCCAAACCACTAGGACACCCATTCCCTAAATTAACCTAAATTTATTTTGTATCTATTCCACATACACTTACATGTTTATCTGTTGTTTCCTGCAGTAAAATGCAAATTTCTTGAGAGTAGGGACTGGTTCAATTTTGTCTTTGTATCCCTAGGATTTAGGATAGTACCTAATACATAATAAATGCTTAATAATAAGATAATACAATAGATGCTCAATGATTGGTTGATTAGCATTGACATAGAGTAGCTACTCTTTTGAGAATGGAAAGAATAGAGCTTGACAGTTGATTTTATGTGTGATGTGAGAGAAAAAAAAACTTGAACTTGACTTGGGGGGCCCATTTAAGGGGAAGAATGATCATGCCATTAACAAAAATAGGGAAATCTGGGAGTGGAAGATATAATGATATAAATTTAATTTTAACCACGATGAGTTTAAGGTGCTAGCAAGTCTTTTAGATGATATATCTAGCAGGCATTTGGAAATATGGGACTGGAATTCTGTGCAAAATTATAGAATACCAGATTAAAGAGTTGTAAAGAACCCCCCAGACCAATTACACCTTTATTGTTGTTCAGTCATCTCAGTCATGTCTGACTCCTAATGATCCTATTTTGGAGTTTTCTTGTCAAAGATACCAAAGTAGTTTGCCATTTCCTTCTCCAACTCATTTTGCAGGCAAGGGACTGAGGCAAACAGGGTCAAATAACTTGCCCATGTTCACACACCTAGCACATGTATGAGGTTGGATTTGAACTCATAAGATGAGTCTTCCTGATTACAACTACGCCAACCTTTCCCAACCTCACTCCTCCCCAAAAAAGGAATCAACAAATGCCTACAAGTCAATAATGGACATATGACATCGCCTACATAGATATGACCATAAAGTAATTGGTAAGATAACTAGTGATGAGAGTGTAGAGAGGGAAAATCATTTAGAAGAATTCATTGGAATATACCTGTATGAACAGAAAAGAAAAAGAGATGTCACTCTCAGAAAAGCAAAAATGCAAAGGTATAGAATCTAAGGGAGGATTTCTTTAGAGATAATTAAACAAGATGTGTGAATAATCCAATATTTTATATTTTATACATGCAAAACTATATTTGTCAATGTGGATACTATATTCCTCAGAGCAGTATGCAGACTATTTCTGTCTTCTCATCCTATAACAAAGGATGCCTGTTTCCTGCCATAGATTCTCCATATAGTACCAGGGATCTTTAATAATTTTGTGCATACCTATGCAACACCACTTACCTCTGGTACATACTTTCCTCTCTCTGCCTCTGTGTCTGCCTCTGTCTCTGTCTCTCACTGTGTGTGTGTGTGTGTGTGTGTCTTCTCTCCGCCCCCCCCCATCTACCAATATAATGGAATCTTGTCAGAGCTCAATATACCAATAAGTAACTTTAATTTTGAAGCAAAAACAAAAACACAAGGCTTGACTATATTTTACTAAGTCAAATACACACATATAAGCATATGTGTATGTCTATTGGCATATATATAATATATATGCATAATATATGACATTAATTCTATGTAGAATTTTATATAGGAACATATACTTGTAAATATATACAAGATAAATGTGCTATAATATCTTCTATGACACAAAATACTATGCTATATATAAGTTAAATAAAATATTTATATAAATCACCAAAACAGAATGTAGAGAGAGGAAAATAGCACACAGATCAAAAGACTTGCAAACATCATCTTGGGGACACATGGTAACTCAGTAATAGACACTGGAATGTATTTGTCCAATAGGACAAGGAGAAACAGAATCCAATGTAGTGTGTGTGTGTATGTGTATGTGTGTGTGTGTGTATATATATATATATATATATATATATACATACATATATATATATATATATACATATATCTGGGTGGAGGAGATGGAAATCAGTGTCAAAGGCTGTATCAAATAGAATGAATACTGAGAAAACAAATCACCAGATTTACCTTTTGACTGGCTGACAAACTTTGCAAATCAGTTTTGGTTGAGTAGTGGGATGGAGATACAAATTGGAAGAGATTGTAAAGAGGTTGGGTGGTAAAAAAATTAAAGGGAGAGTGAGCATGATGTTTCTTTGGAGCTTGACTATATAAGGGAGAAACCATTGAGTGGTACCTTGAGAGTTTAGATGACTCTAGTGGAGGTTCTTTTGGAATAGGGAACTTCAGACATGGAGAACTCTTTGAGAGCAGTAGGAAAGGAGTCAGCAAGTAAGGAGAGATAGAAGCTGGAATAAAGGAGAGAAAAAAGACAGACCCCTGTAAGAGATGGGAGGGGATAGGGTAAATGACACAAGTAGAGACTTTGGGAAAAAAGTCTATTATTGCTCAGAGACTATAGTGAAGGACCCAATAAAGAGTAAAATGGCAGAGGAGTTTGGCATATTGATTAGGGTAGAAGAGGAAGCTTACAGTGGATTGTCTCATTTCTCATTAAATAAATGAGACCCTCAGCTGAGGTCAAAGGGGTGTTGATATTAGGGGTATGAGGAGAGAATCAATCCTTTCTGGAACTGGAAGGGATTTCAAAGTCCTATCTATTCCAGCCTTTTCATATTGCATGTGAGGAAATGATCACTTTGGGTCATAGTTCAAGTAATTATGTCCTTGTATCAACAGCTTGCAGAGGTTAGTGAATTGCAGAGGATTATTCTAAATTTCTTTCTAGAATGGAACCCAATTGAAAAGCTACATCACCCAGAAAAAGATTTTATTTTTTTGACTCTCCATATGTGTTTATTCTCTTTACAATGTTCCCTTGGAAGAAGCAGGTGACGGAGAAATTAATGTCATTGAAGCTGGATACTACTGAACCTAGAGACTTTCCTAAAATGTATAAAATAATTTGATCTAATTATGATGGAATTTTGTGAACTTGAGGTTAGTTGTTTTCTCTTCTAATATTCCAAAAATAACCTGCATGTCACAAAATGAGGTAACTAATGGAATGACTCAAAGTATCACCATCTAGAAATAAAAAAAAAAAAAAAGATTCTCACCAAATATGCAAGTCTTTTCATGGTCCCTCAAAGCTTTAGAATCAGAGGAATTGTTTCTTCTAAATTGCCTAATGGATTGTCACCTTACCTCTTACAAAGGTCTATTAGAATACCAGGGAAGATACTTAGTCATTGGATCTTTGTATGGAAACCATCTGGAGTTTTCATTATGAAAACATTCTAATGTGGATAAGGGGAAGGAAGAATGGGAACATAAGTAAGGATTCTGACATTTAAAGTCTTTTCAGACACATTTATCTTACATATTTTTGGAAGATTAAATAAAACAGGGCCAAAATAATAGCAGTTTACATAAATAAAGTGTTTTATATACATTATCTCATTTAATCCTCAAAACAACCCCATTAAGTAGGTGTTATTATTAGTCCTATTTTATAATACAGTATACTAAGGCTCAAAGAGTTTAAATTAATTGCCTGGTGCAGAGATTCTTAGAACAGTTCATAAATAGATTTCAGGGAGCCCATAAATTTGGATGGGAAAAATAATTCATCATTATTTCACTAACCTCTAGCTAAAACTTAGAATTTACTTCAAATATGAAAGTGGGCAACAAAACACATAATTATTAGCTGTACCTATGACACCATCATCAAGAGATATTAGAGATAAAAGCACATACCTAATAATGATAATAGCTAACATTTATATAATACTTACTTTATACCAGGCATTGAGCTACACACTTTGCGATCATCTCTTTTGAGTCTCACCAGAAATCTGGTAGGTAGGTACTATTATTACCCCCATTTCACAAATGAGGAAACCAGGGCAAAGAGAGTTTAAATGATTTCCCTAGGATCATACTGCTAGTAATTATCTGAGACTGTATTTGAATGTATCTTCCAGACTCCAGGTCATGAACTCTATGCATTGTACCACCTACTTGTCTCTTCTTGCATTAGAATTGTGGCATATGTATTGAAATACTGTTTATACTCATCACTGCTCAAAATTACTGTAGTTATTAGACTTGATTGCAGATGTAATATATCATAGGTTTTAAATACATTGAAAACACTATATCAGTATGATTGGATTCCTTCATAAGCCTATCTATCTATCTATCTATCTATCTATCTATCTATCTATCTATCTATCTATCTATCCTCATCTATCTACTATTTTATGTGAGAATTTTATTTCTTGAAGTGCATAAGCTTCACCAGGCATCCTGTGGTACAAAAACATGAAGAATAAATTGCCCAGGTAGACACATGTAATAAACCTTAGGGGTGGTATTTGACTTCATGCCTCCATGGGGACAATAATCCACTATAAAGTTGCTTCTATAACAAGTACAAATTGAGAAGACATAACTCTTTCTTTCTTTCTTCCTTTCTTCCTTTCTTCCTTCCTTCCTTCCTTCCTTCCTTCCTTCCTTCCTTCCTTCCTTCCTTCCTTCCTTCCCTCCTTCCTTCCTTCCTTCTTTCCTTCCTTCTTTCCTTCCTTCCTTCCTTCCTTCCTTCCTTCCTTCCTTCCTTCCT
>NW_027185889.1:6318024-6427600 GCF_028583685.1 Petaurus breviceps papuanus | reverse complement strand
CTTCCTTCCTTCCTTCCTTCCTTCCTTCCTTCCTTCCTTTCTTTCTTCTCTCTCTCTTTCTTTATTTTTATTTTTTAAGCAATTGGGGTTAAGTAACTTGCTCAAGATTACATGGCCAGTTATTTCTGGGTGTGGTGCTAAGTGTCTGAGCCCAGATTTGATCCCCAGGTCATCCCGACACTGGGGCCGGTGCTCTTACTCGCTGAGCCATCTGGCTGCCCCTAAGCAATTGGGGTTCAGTAACTTGCTCAAGGTTACACAGCCAGGTCTTTCTGGGCAGGTGATAAGGGTCTGAGCCCAGATTCGATCCCCCAGGTCATCCTGACACTGGGGCCGGTGTCTTACTCACTGTGCTACCTGGCCGCCCCCTCTCTCTCTTTCTGTCTCTCTCTCTCCCTCCCTCCCTCCACTTCTCCTTCTCCTCCCCCTCTTGCTCCTTTTTCTCCTTCTTCTTCCTCTCTTCTTCCTTTTCCTACTGCTCATTTTCTTCCTTCATCATCATCATCTACTCCCCTTCCTTGTTTGTCTTTTTGTTGGAAAAATCACAGCACATTACATTGCCTTAATTTCCTATAAAATGAGAATGTTAATCTATATTATCTGTAAGGTCCTTTCCACTTTTAAATCTATGGGAGTCCTATAAACTTAAATGTCAGTTCTAGTCATTCTGAGAGGAAATGAAAGAAGCACCAGTCTTGGCATCAGAGAATTGGGTTCAAAATCCAGCTAGTATTCAGTACTTGTATAACTTTCGGCAAGTCATTTGACCTCACAGGGCTTTCATTTTCTCATTTATATATCAATAAATTGAACTTGGATGCTCCATAAAGTGCCTTTTCAGTTTTAAACATATTATCTTAGTTTTCCAGTTTTGGAGAAATATAAGGTTTATAGCATTTTTACAGTTTTTTAATTACTTCTTATTTTAGTTGATGCTTAAACCTGATGTTCATAAGATTCAAGTGGGAGACTCTAAAATGGGGCATAGTAGATAAAATAAGGCTATTTTCTTGCCCTGATTGCAAAATGACTCTATAGGACACTTTCTGGAAGTGGAAATGAGAGTGACACTTCTCACCCTATGTCTACAGCTCAAAATTCAATACTGAAAAGGTGTTAATTTGGTAAGCTGAACACATACTGTGTGCTCATAATGACTGTGAAAGAGAGAAAGCCAAACAAAACAAAAACAAGCCCCCTGACCTCTGCTCAGAACAGTTCTCATACCTGTCCTTTAGAGAAACAGGCTGGCCCAAAACAGACTGAATGAGAATGTTCTCTCTCTCTCTCTCCCATTCTAGCTGGGCTCTGGGCCAAATTTTTATGGCATGCCTTTTAAAAAAATGTTTTATTTGTTAGCTTAATGATCTCTGAGCAATATTCCAAGAGCAGTGAATCTCTGGAGAAGTGTCAATCAGGCCATCCAACTCTTCCATGACTCTAAAAGAGATCATTTCAAAGAATTTGCATTCAATAAAGAGCCAAAAGAGAAGGGGAAAGTGTATTATCCCCAGATACTATGAAAATCTCTCTCTATGCTTTTAAAATGTTTGTCAAAATTGAAAGAGCAACACTATTGTTGAAAACAAGTAGTAAATAAATAATCCTGAGCCTTTTAGTGAAATGTTGATAAATGAAAGTAAATTAGTGGCTGGTTATTGATGGGAAGTCTAGTGAAGAGATCATATAAAGAATTTTTTTTCAAGTATTCCTAGAGTTTATATCATGTTCAAAATATGTTAATAGATGCTAAGCATTAACTTTCTAAATGGGCTTATGTTAAGATTAATGAAAGGTATGGTTTATCTATATAGTTTTCCTAAGCTGGTTATTTATCAAGAAGTATTGAAATATTTTCTTCTACAATAGATACTGTAGTATATTAGATATTCAGAGAACTGCAGGGGTATAAGGGATTACTGATAACATCCAGGACAACTCCTATCCCATATACAATCCAGGGTATCTAGTTTAAGAATTCGCTTCTTTGTAAGGCAGGAATCATCAAGCTGTTCTTTGTCATGGACACTCTTTCCAGTCTATTGAAGCCTATGGACACTTGTAAGAAAAAAAAACACAACTTTTAAATGCATGAAATAAAATGCTTAGGATTGTAAAAGAAACCAATTACATTGAAATTCTTATCAGTCTTATACATACATATGTACATGGACCTGTCTCCCTTTTGTTTTGATTAGGCTTTTTTGCATTCTAGTTATTAACAGAAACATTCCAGAAAGTCTGTTCTGCCTGTTTATATGTGGATAAACATGGTCAGCCCTAGGTTTCTAATTGTGAAAGAGAATTTTTTTTTTTGCATTAAATTCATTCCTCTCACTGGAGTCAATCCCATCCCCATACCAAATGTAATAGAATCAATGAACAATCATTTCCCTGGAAAGGAAATCAGATATATTTCTGAGGACATCTCAAACTGAGATAGACAGTGGAAATGAAGATATAGATGAAGTGGAGCTGAAGAAGTAGCCTAGGCTGAAGAGTTTAAAGCCAGAAAAGCTATGCCTTGTTGGATAAGTCACAAAAACAGCCATAAAGAATATGTAAGTATCCATTTACTCGAAGGTTTAGTGTAGATGCAAAACCCAAGGAAGACTAAACAAAACCAGGCTCCCAAGGGACTATGTAATGAACCATTGAACTTGGATAGATAGTTTTATTTTTACTATTGATATCAGTAAAAGTGATCTACTCATACATTGCCATTTTTAGAAGAGCAGATTAATCTATGGAATAGTCTGCTGTATAAAAAAGATCTCAGTTTCACAAGGACCATGGTGGAAATGGCCATTTGGTACAGCTAGAATGTAGCAGAATTAAAATTTCAATGTAAGCTTTCCAAATCAAAGGCCAATGATCTGTCAAGTACACCAGGTTTACTTATTCACTAATTTGATAGTGATATACTTAGAAGTTCTGAGAAGTACTGGTGATAAAGAATAGAAAGCTGAAGTATCTACATTTTACCATTGACTCTTTTTTTTTAAGCAATTAGGGTTAAGTAACTTGCTCAAGGTTACACAGCCAGGTGTTTCTGGGTGGATGCTAAGTGTCAGAGCCCGGATTTGAACCCCAGGTCATCCTGACACTGGGGCAGGTGCTCTTACTCGCTGTGCTACCTGGCTGCCCCCTTACAATTGACTCTTAATTAGAATCTCACCCAGCGTGATCCTACTATTTAAAGAAGTATCTTCCCATAAATCTGCCCCTCCTTTTTTTTGCTGAAACATTTTAAATTATTTAGCATTTTATTTTCCCCCAATATCATGTAAAAACAACTTTTAACATTTTTTAAAATTTGAGATTCAAATTCTCTCCCACCCTCTGCTTACCCCTCACTGAGAACACAAGCAATTTGACATAGGTTATATATGTGCAGTCATGCAAAACATATTTCCGTATTAGTTATGTTGTGGAAAAAAGCACATAGACAAAACCAAGAAAAATACAGAAAGTAAAATTAAAAGTATACTGTGGTCTGCATTCAGACTCCAAGAATTTTTTCTCTGGGAATGGATAGCATTTTTTTATATTTTATATCTATCATCTATCTATCATCTATCTATCTATCTGCATGTATTTAATATACATATATATACATACATATATATGTTATATATACATATACACAAATTTTCATTGCTTTCCCCCCACCATGGCAGCATGCAATCAGATATAGGTTCTACAAATACCTTTGCAGTAAACATTAGTCAAGTTGTAGAGAAGAGTTATGAGAAAGCAGGAACAAAACAAAACGCAGAAGAGAGAGAGCAAGTAGTTTGCTTCAATCTGCATTCAGACTCTGTAGTTCTTTTCTCTGGATGTTGATATCCCTTTCCATCATGAGTCTTTTGGAGTTGTCTTATAGCTTTGCATTGCTGAGAGGAGCCCAGTCTATCAAAGTTATTCATCATAGATACTACGTGTCTGTAATTGCACACAAAGTTCTACTTGTTCTGCCCTCCTCACTCAGCATCAGTTTATATAAGTTTCTACTGGATAGCATTTTTGAGCTTGAGTCCTTCAGAATTATCTTAGGTCATTGTATTGTTGAGAATAGCTAAGTCATTCACAGCTGGTCATCATTCAATTTTGCTGTTGCTCTTACAATGTTCTGGTTATGCTCACTTCAATTTACATCACATCATGCAAATCTTTTTAGGGTTTTCTGAGAGCATCCTGCTCATCATTTCTTATTGCACAATAGTATTCCATCATAATAATTTACTATAATTTTATATATTTATATGATTATATATATTTATATACATATAAATATACATAATTATAATCATAAACTATATTACTAAAAATAATCAAATATTTTATTAGCTTCTTTATCTTGAAATATATTCACTGAATTGTCAATGTAAAATAAATTTATTTATACTTTAGAACCAAACAAATCATTCAGAGATCAATTTCTCTACTAACAGAGACTTATATTTTCCAAACTGAGTGGTTCAACATGAATGTTTTGCTACCATCTAGTAAAGGTTCTTGGATGATACAGGTTTCTGCTCTTTCACTTTTCCATCCAATGTTAATATTCTCTGACCATGTACTAAGAATGCCAGTGATAAGTATTGATGATGAGCTTCTTACCTTGTAAGGTTGAGAATAAGCTTAAGACCCTAGTTCCATAGTGTCAGAAGTTACCAGAGGACATGTCAAATGGAGTGGCATGACCTGTGATATAAAATATTCACCCACTGTCTAGCTGGAAGGGAAGAAATAATAGAAATGAATATTTATTAAGAACCTACTAAGCTTTGTGCTTAGTAATTTAACAATATGAATTCATTTCATCTCACAACAACCCTGGGAAAGTATTATTATCATGAACTCCATGTTACACTTGAGGAAACTGAGGCAGAGTTTCCATGACTCACCAAGGTCATACTGCTCATAACTGTCTCAGTCCATATTTGAACTCAGGCATAGATTCAGCATTCTATGTATTGTACTTCCTAGCTGATTCTTAGTAGGGAGTCTGAAAGGGGACCCATAAGACACACATGGAATGAACCTTCTCTTTCCCCATCACAGACTGCCAGCATGGTCTGAGGCCATGTTTGAGTTCAGGTCTTCCTGAACCCAGACTCTGTATTCTATCTAGTACACTTTCTAGATGTCTTTTAGCAGGTAAGAGGAGGGAATTCCAAAAGAGACCCATAAAGAATGCACCTCTCCCTGTCATGGACTGCCTGGCAAAAATATATTCTATTTTGTTTAAGATTTGCTTCCACATTTAGATTTTTAATTTTTCTCCACTACTTCTGTTGCTTATCACCTTGAGCTGGGAAAGGAATACTGTGGCAGATGGATACGCACAGGTTTGTGATTCCCCAAGGGAAAGTCCTCACTCTGCCTTGCCCTGTACCTCATTTGGTTGTCCCCCCCCCACCCCACACACACACTTTTCTCTATCTAGCTATCCATCCCAATCACTTTTGGCACTAACAACATTAACAAGGGTTAGTGACCACTATTTTCCTTATATAACAGTGAATATAAGTGGTACAGGGAGAAAAGACAGTCTGTGGATAAACATAGTCAAGAACAAATATTTAGTTGCCACAGAGACCTTGCTGCATTAGAGTCAGTCCTTACTCTCAAAAAAGTCAGTCCCACTGCTATACCAGAGGTAGGGGCAGATGAAGGGGACCTCTCAGCAATTATTACTCTCAATTTGTGGAAGTCACATCAACTGTGTTAATAAGTGCAATAGTAATGGCATACTTTAGAGTTCTTGTAGGGAAGAACTAAGGAATGTAAATACCTAAGTCCTCATTGTTCTAAGGTGAAGGAAGGACTCAGATACTAACTCTCAAATAGGCCTCATAATAATAATAATAATAATAACTACAACAAGAATGACTAACATTTTTATAGCTCTTTGAAGTTCACAAAAACCTTTCCAAATATTATCTCCCTTTATCCTCACAACTCTGGAAGTTGGGTTTATTATTATTCTCATTTTATAAATCATATTATAGGAAACTGATGCAGGGAATAAGTAGTTGACTTGCTCAAGGTCATGCAGCTATTAAGTATCTGAAACTGGACTTCAATTCATATCTTTCTGACTCCAGATCCAGAGTTCTAACTTTTAGTTGCCTTCTTTCTCCCATAATTCTCCTCAAATCTGTCTCAAAATCCTAAGCTTCCCAGTACCAGAACTTGCAAATTATTGGCTCCTATGAACAATTAAATTGTATGTAATAGTAAATTATTGGTTCTTATCAGATGTTTAAAAATATTGCTTACTTTGCAGTAATATATTTATCTTAACTCTTATATCACTCTTATAACCCCTTCAATGCATTTATTCATCCAACAATTCAACAAATATTTCAAAAAGGACTTGTTAGATGTAAGAAATTACATTAAGCAGTGGGGATGCAAAGTTATATTGAATTTGGAACTTTCCCTGGCATTTTCCATAATGTCAAGAGGTATCCTGCTGCCAAATCCATGCATTTAGTACTAATATATTCCAAATCATGTTATATATCACAAATCATGGAAAACTGTAATCTTAAAAGATTAAAAATTCCAAGTTACTGAAAAGGCCATAAAAATATATCCTTGGTGTGAACATGTGGCAGCATATTTCCAAGGATGATGTCCTTGGAAGAAATGGCTTCAAAGACATAAAGACATGTATCATCAGAATAAGAAGTTGAACTGTGGCAAAATCATAAGAGTTTAAGAGTGTGGCATAGAAGAGGGACTTCTAGACACTCTCTGAACCTTTACTCATCATCCCATGGGATAATCAGCAGCATGCTCAAATAGATGGAGTGTTAGAATTGGAGTCAAGAAGATTAGAGTTTAAGTCCTGCCTCGAACACTTAATTCTTTGATCATGACCAATTTAAATAACCTCTCTGAGCTTCAGTTTTATTATCTACAAAAGTGGAAAATGCCTCTAATATTTGCCTCAAAGAGTTGCTTTCATTGCTGTTTCTCTTGGACAATGTTTCATTGGTATAGGGAACATCAAGTGAGAGTTTCCTTCTGCCAAGGGAGAGGGCCTCATTTTCTGCTACTTCCAGTTTTATTATAGAAGAAAGGAAGATGAGAAAGAACTATGCACAAGCAGGATACCTTTAAATGATATCCATTGAAATTATTGTATCCGAGGGGCAGCTAGGTAGCACAGTGAGTAAGAGCACCAGCCCCAGAGTCAGGATGACCTGGGATGGAATCCAGGCTCAGACACTTAGCACCCACCCAGAAACACCTGGCTATGTAACCTTGAGCAAGTTACTTAACCCCAATTGCTTAAAAAAATATTGTATCCGTTAAAAAGGAAAGCAAGCTATACATAATAGAGAAGTTCAGTTTCATATTCAACACACTCACATACACACACAAAGACACTCACAAGTTGAACAAAATGGCCATTTCCATACACACACACATGTTCAAAATTAAATTTATTTTAAAAATGTTTATTGTTTTAGAGAGTTTTCTGGGTGGCGCCTCAAAGTTAAACAACTCATCCAAGGCCATTCAGTCCTAGTATAATGCAGATGTAGAAAATGATGCCAACTTTTCCTGAATTTGAGGGCAACTCTCTATTCATTACAACAGCTGAGTTGAGTGGAGAGGCTCAAATTAGCTACTATATACACAGCACATTGTGATTTTGCTATATAAATGCCACCTATGCATTTTTGTTAAAATAACTAGACAAAAGACTCCAGGACACTGAATAGGTCTTTGATGGAGATGAAAAAAGTAGAGAAGTTTTACAGGATACACCCCTTCTTTCTCCCAGAAATCTCCTAAAACCTGTCCCAGAATCCTAAGCTTCACACTACCAAAGCTTACAAATTATTGGCTCTTATGAACAATTAAATTGTATGTAATAAAACTTATTGGTTCTTTTCAGTTTTTTAAAAATATTTCTGACTTTACTATAATATATGTATCTTAGATATTTATCCAAGATACTATCCATGTTATTCAAGACATGACATTAGTGATGTAACTGCATACTCATGCAGAGGAGACAGTTCTATTCAATCATTCAGATTGCAACTTATTGTTGTTGGCGTATATCCTTCCCTAACTAGTAGCATCTGATAACAGCAGATCCATTTGTTGTTGGATGTCTTAACACATTATTTCAGGAACTAGCTGGGAAAGTGCTTTGCATTTCAGATCAAATGCATATCAGCTATGAAATTCCTTTCACTTAGGGTTATTTTGGACAAAATACTTTCACACTTATTGATGGCATCCTGGGAGGGACCTTAGTAGCCCCATTTTTTTCAATTTTATTGATGGGAAAGATGAATATCAGAGAGATGAACTAGCTTTTCCAAGGTTATACAGGTAGTGTAAACATTAAAGGAGGGGGAGGGATACAAACCAGAATTCTGTGAAGGGTCCATTTTCTTTCCATTAGACTATATTACACAAAATCTGACAAAATTTGTCCTTGCTGGTACGCAATGTTAGAACCCAGAGTCAATTTCAAGTAATAATGAACCATTGCAGGAGGAATTCAGTGGAGTCTACTTATAGATATGAGGAAAATACCCATCCTATATTCATTTCCACTGGGACATTGTTATAATCATTCACGTTTTTCATGATTTATAAAGGAAAAAAAGGGTATTACCTGGAGTTCTATGTCTTCTTTTAGTCATGTTGAGAACTATATATATAATTATAAATAAATATTATATATATACATATATAATTATAAAATTTTAAATCCATGGGAACTGCTGATATCACTAAGTGAAGTGTTATGGAGGAAGAGGAAAAGAGGAGAAAGAAATAAAACCTTGATGGACATCTACATTTAGAGGGTATGACTTGGATCAGGATCCAGCTAGGCAGTCCGAGAAGAAATAATCATAGAGATAGAAGGAGAACCAGAAGAGAGTGGTGTTCCAAAAACCTAGAGAGAAAGGAGTATCATGGAGGAGAGGGAAATCACCAGTTTCAACGGGTGAAGAAGGGTGAACGAGAATGAGGATTGAGAAAAGACCATTCAATTTGGAAACTAAGAAAACATTTCAAACTTTGGAGCTAGTTGTTTTGGGAGAGTGATAAGGTTGGAATCTGGATTGTGAGGAACTTAGAGAATAAAAGAAACAAAAAAATGGAGGCACCTTTTGTAGACAGCCTTTTTTAGGAGTTTAGCTACAAGGGGCAAAAAAGATATCCCCTAAAACAACATTATAAGGATGTGATTGTCTTGCCATTATTCCAAAGAGCTCACCCTGTCCTTCATACAGGGGGAAGGGGATGGTGGTGGTGGTGGTGTTTATTTACTCTTGGCAGCATCCCAAAACATTAAAATTCTGTTTCCCAAGCTTATCACTAAGCTCATTTTCCACTTCATATTAATTACTTTTATCTCAAAATTAAAAATATGACAGTTTAGTGATCCACTAATTTTAATATGTAGAGATGAGCTTTAACTCAATCAGTGTTATGGTTGTTGTGCTGTGTGGAATAATAATGAAGGAACTCTGCCTTAATTACTGAGATGCTTCAACTATCTTATTGAAAAGCACAAATTGCAACTGAATTTGATTTGGTGGAAGTGGCCTCTGAATTTGAAAAAAAGGAAGAAGAAAGGAAAAAAGAGGAACAAAAGGAAGTCGTCTTCTCAAAGAAATAGAATTAGAAATCTTGAAAGGGTCTCAGGCCAAGAAATTTAGCTCTAGCCTTCATTTTAACTGTGAGGAGTCTCAGGACCTGGAAGCCAGATGAAGTGATCTATCCGTGCTCACACAGATATTAACTGTCTCAATCAAGATTTGAACCCAGTTACCTTAGCTCCCGAACCTACAATTTTTTCCTCTTCACTAATAGTGAAAAAAGGCATAAAAATGTCCCATATCTATTCTGATTTAAGAGTAACATGAACATTTTAAAATGAAGAATTACATCTAATGAGAATATTTCCATGTCTATCACAGCAATGATAATTTAGTTACCTCAATATACCACAATTGAATGTTACCCAGAGACAGTCATAGATACATTTTTATTAAAAGGTATATGGTTCAGATAACAATAATGCTCAGGGATTGGTAATAAGCATGATGTACACAGGATATTTTTTTTCCAAGTGTCCTCTCTGATGGAGTAAAATAGGAAAACATTGGTTTTTGATTTCCTTATTTATATTTAAATGAAGTAATAGGCTTGCTATCTTAGTTTAAATAGTACTATTGACTTTCCAAATTGAAATGTCTTAAGAGACTATCTAATCTGATGCCCAATGGAATAAGAATTCCTCCTTATGACTGGAGGCCTCCATTTCACTCTCAACTTGTTGAGAAAAAATTATAGCATGACTGTTTAATGGTCATATTAAATCAGTACAAAAAATTTTACCTAGAAGTTAAATTTAAATAAAGCTATCAAATTATTATGGAATATTTTTCTTTAAAATATTGTTTTACATGTTTAAAAATATGTGTGCATACACACATATACATACATGTACACACATGTGCACATTTTGAATATTTGCATATACATGTAAAACTTTCATATACACATGTTTATGTATGTGCGTGTTGACTGTCACACCGGTGTCTGCATACACAATATGACATTATTAGTATTTGCCTTAATTGAGATTCCTACACTAATTTTAAGATTGGTTTTTACTTCAATAGGAAGCACACAATAAACCCCTCACTGGTTCTGTACCCCAAGACAAAAATTTCTGACTGATATCTTGTCTTATCTTTACCTAAAATTCATTTTCTGCCCACCTTGCCATGTGACTGCAAATAGTCTGGGCACAGATCTCCTGCTCAGGTCTTTAACCTAATCATCTTGTGCATCTTTTTTTTTTCTTAATAGTTTCATTTTTATTAAATTGTGCTGTTTTAACATTACACATTCGTAGGCTCCTCCCACTTCATGTAGTTCTCTTATGACAAAGTAAAAGAGTGAGGTAAAAGTAATGATGAAGGCACCTCACATAAGGTGGCTGCAACATTTCACATTTTTAGCACTGTCATTTCTCTGTTAAAAAATAACACCTCAGGGTGCCTAGGTGGTGCAGTGAGTAAAGCAACAGCCCTGGAGTCAGGAGGACCTGAGTTCAAATCTGACTTCAGACACTTAACACACAGACCAAAAAAAAAACTAGCCATGTGACCAATTGCCCTACCTTCCCCCCCCTCCAAAAAAAAATAACACATCTCTGCCCCATTGGGAAAAGAAAAAGAAATAAATAATTCTTGTAAGAAATGTGCATAGGCAAAGAGAATAAATCCTCCCCATTCACTGTATTCATACAAAAATGCACATGCATATGTACACACACATATACACATACATACATATTCAGAGGTATATATGTTATTTTTAAAATGATATAATATTTTATATTTAGCATTTCTCTCCATTAAAAATTTATCATGAGGGGCAGCCAGGTAGCACAGCTAGTAAGAGCACTGGCCCCAGTGTCTGGATGACTTGGGGATCAAATCCCAGCTCAGACACTTAGCACCACACCCAGAAATAACTGGCTGTGTAACCTTGAGCAAGTTACAAGTTACCCCAATTGCTTTAAAAAAATTTATCATGATATATGGTGTAAGATGTTAGCTTTTGCCAATGCCTTGACCAAATGATGTCTAGTTTTCCTTTCCCAACAGTTTCTCCTGAATAGGGAATCTTTCACTAAGTAGGATATATTCTTACATCGTTTAAATACTGGGCCCTTGAGTATGATTATTTCTGATTAAGAATTGCCTAGGAGAGCTTGCCAGTTCACGTCTCTAAAGGTCAGACTAATTTTATTTTTTCAATAAGTTTTTGGAGAGACTGGAGATGAGTTGGAAACACAGTCCAAGGAACTATGACTATGGCTGGGAGAGTAGAGGCTCTGAAAGTCCTTATGGGCAACCACACCAGGCATCAGACCCTAACACTGTGTTTATCAAGGGTGCCTGCAAAAATAATGGAAGAGAAAGAGCCCGAGGAGGTATTGGTATCCACTGGGGACCAGGCCATGCTCTAAACACAAGTAGTACATATTCTGGACAACAGACAAACCAAAGAGCATCATTAGAAGCAGCTGCCAAAGGGATTGAGCAAGCAAAGGCCCTAAATATGGACAGAGTTACTCTGTATACAAATAATGATCTTGTCGTCAAAGGTATGAATGAATGGATTGACACCTGGAAAGAAAATGACTGGAAAACAAGTAAAAAGAAAGATGTTGTCCACAAAGACCTATTCACTAGACTGGATAATATGACTCAGGGCATGAATGTTGATTGGAACTATGTCCCTGCTCGTTCCAAAGTTGAAGGCAATGTTGAAGCTCAAAGATTAGCCAGAAGAGCAACTAGAAAGTGAGAAGACTCAATCAGTACTTTGCAGATGGTGAAGTTTAAAGGGTCACTCTCTTTAATCCTGCAATGTAATCTCCAAATCTATCTTTTTACCCTTTCCACCTCCTGGTGTTGTCCCTGTCTTCCATGGCTATCTTTGGTCATGTTCTTCATATGCTTTCTCAGTTTTTCTATGTGCTATTTTCATTTTTCTTCAATAATATAAACAAAATACTATATACTATACTATAAACATACTATGAATAACTGTAGAAATTGTTCACATGTACTAATAAGAAGGGAAAGGCAGATATCCTCATCTCTGACGGATCCAACAAGTCTTGATCCAAACCACCTAGAAACCAATCCAAACTGCTTGACTGCTCATATGACTTTGGGTAATGGGAGTCACCAACTTTGCTTCCAGGTAAAAGGAACTGTGAAACAAACCTTGCTATCTCCTCTGACACTGCTTTCTAGGGACTTCTGGTTTTACCATTTGCCCTGCTTGTAGGCCCTCATCTGACTTTCTGACAATCTAAAGATGCCTATCTGTGCCATGCAATCTGCCCCTCTGGTATATTCTTATGACTTTCAGGACTTAGAACTTTTAAAAAAGTCTTTTCATTTACCCAGCAACTGAACTCTGTAATAATATGTTGTCTCCCCACTCACCAGAACTTGACCGTGGATTGTCTTTTTGTAGTTGTTGTCCATTCCCAGTACTGAGCATAGCACTTGGAACTCAGTTGGAATAGGAGTTCAGTAAATATTTTTTCATTAATTCATAGTATCTGGTTTATGGCTATGCTGACCCTTCTGATAAGTGCCATTTTTACTTTATGAAACAAACCACCTCTTTTTCCATTTAAGAAATACCTTTGGGGCTGCTAGATGGTGCAGTGAAGAGAGCAGCAGCCCTGGGGTCAGGAAGACCTGAGTTCAAATGCAGCCTCAGACACTTGACACACTAGCCGTGTGACTTTGGGCAAGTCACTTAACCCCGATTGTCCTCCAAAAAGCAAAAAAGAGAAAAAAAATTAAAAGAAAAACAAATACTTAAGGATTTGACAAAGGTAGAAAAAATAAGCAGCAAGGAGGGACTTTGGGAAGAGGCCCAAAATATGTTCAGTGATAGTCTGATCAATAGTGACATTGAATAATTCACATTTAAAATTTGTTTTCCTTTTTTTTGTAAAATATGATTGTGGTTTTTTTACTTTTACAATTCTGGATATTGATTCCTCTTAAAAGTTTCTTATAGATGATGGATGTCAAAGTCAAATAATTAAATTGTTCCTGTTTAAAAAAAAAGAATTGCCTAGGAGTTTGCTTTGAAATATATTTCTACTTTTTAAATAATAAAAATTTTGAGAATGTCTCTTTCATAATGAATTTTGAGGACTGAAAGAACTAATTCTTATCCTTTTAAATTTTTTTTTTCATTATTCTTGAGACTGATGTTTTTAAGTGCAAATACAGTTTTTAATTATTCTATTTAGTTCTATAAAGTAATCTCTTGGTGGTTTGATCAGTATAGCAGAGAATATACAATTTGATTTATATAGTTTTGCCTATCCCTCATGTACTTGCCAGTTATTTTTCTTAATTTTACTATTATCAGTCCCCTATTCAATAAACATAAATGACTTCCTATTGCTGTTGCTTAAAATTTAATTTATCTCAATCTATAATTTCCACTTCATTTTATGTTACTTTTCCTCTTCTCAGGGATTACAGTTCATCCAAATTGCCTTCTTCTGTGTTTCTCACACTCAGCTCTTCCATCTGTTCCTTTGATTTACTATTCCTGTTGTCTAGAATATAACTTCTCTTGACTGCTACATCATACAATCTGTTTTTTTCTTCATGACAAAATAAACACCACCTTCCATGTGAAGTCACCCATGAGTCCAAACTGCTGGTATTCTGCCTTACTACGTTTTATTTAATTAAGTTGCATTTATTTTATTTTATTTGTTCTGCATGTACTTGCTATGCACATGGTATCTTCCTTGATAGACTGTAAGATCCCAAACAGGAGCAGGTATGTTATTTTCTTTATCTTTGTATCACTGGACCTTAGCAAGGACTTACTTATTGCTTATTGATAGATTGTTATTGGTGGGACCTGACCATGAGCAGTGAATATCTTTTGATGATGTGCCTTGCTGTATTTTTCTAAAGAGTGTCCAAGGAGGACTCACACCTCTGTTGTGACAGCGTGCTGAGTCCCATTCAGGGCTGCTTATCCACCTTTTGTGTCTACCTAGCACTCAACTTTCTTTTCTTTTCTTTCCTTTTTCTTTTTTTGCTTTTTGGAAGGCAATTGGGGTTAAGTGACTTGCCCAAGGTCACATGGCTATGAGGAAGTTTTAAGTTTCTGAGGCTGCATTTGAACTCAAGTCCTCCTGACTCCAGGGCTCGTGCTCTATTGACTGCACCACCAAGCCACCCCAGCACTCAACTTTAACCTGTGTCATGAAGAAACATTAGCATGCAGATCAGTCACATCCCAGTAAAACTGTCTCAGTAGATGAGCTAAACCAGGTTGAAAGTAATCAATAGGTCTCCAACCTGTCAGAAAGTTAGGGTGGTGTCTACTGTAAGTGTGTGAATACTTCCCCTGGTAGAATGAGTGAATGAGAATAATTTAATTCAACAGTCATGAAGGTAGCTGAAACAGGCATTGTAGAGTGCTTAGAGTTTGGTCAGATACAGAAAATTCCAAGGTCATCCACTGCATCCTGGGTCATCACCAATTGTCCTGACTTGTTTTGCCTCTGAATATTAACAATTCTGGAAGAGAAAGTGAGACTGAGGGCTTTGCACAATTCTGCCTCACTTAAATCCAATTCACTCACTAGTCAAGATATTATCATGTGATGTCCTTTTTCCTCTTCAAAAATGGACAAGAAATAACAATAATTTTCTTTAATTATACTTTTATATGACTTAAATATGTCTTTGCATTTTGACTGCCAGGAATTTTATGCATTTTCTAGTTATTTTGAATGTGGTCTTTCTCATTTTCTGCTGAATTTTATTATTGCTACATAGAAATGCTCATCTATTTGGTGGATTCAAGTTTCATTAAGTTATTTTTCTAAAGTTATCAATCATTTTAAGTGGATTTCTTAAAGGTTCCCTGAAGTTTTACTCTGTAAACAATCACATCATCAATGTATTCAAATAATTTTGTCTTTTTTTCATAAATGTTTATGAGTCAAATTTTTTCTGTCATATTCTTACCACTAGCACTCCTATAAATCTATTAAATAATAAAAGAAATAAAAGACATCTTTGTTTCAAACTGGCATTTACTGGGGCAGTTTCTAGTATTGTTATATTACCCATAATACTGGTTTTTAGCTTTAAAAGCATAATTTTTAATCAAATTAAATAACATTTCCTTGCATATTTCTTTTTTTTTTCCTTTGGAGGGCAATTGGGGTTGTGACTTGCCAAAGGTCACATGGCTAGTTTCTGTGTTAAGTGTCTGAGGCTGGATTTGAACTCAGGTCCTCCTGACTCCAGGGCCAGTGCTCTATTCACTGTGCCACCTAGCCACTCCTTCCTTGCATTTTCTAATGTTTGTACCAATGAAATGGTACATTTCATCAAAAGACCTTTCTTATTACTATTGATATAATCATGTGTTTTTGTTACTTACTTGTGTTTAAATTTTTAATAAGTCCATATATCAGAATAGTGAGCTGGTCTTGCTATACCTCTGACACATACAGCCAGTTTGATATTGGACAAGTCTCTTAACCCCTGATTGTGTTAATCTAAGAGTATAAGTGAAGAGAAAATGCCAATTTTCGTTGATAGAAAGGAATATGTTAAAACAAAGAAATACCCAGTCTTTTACTCATACCTGTTTCTTAATTATGGTAATAGCTTTCATAATGTTGAGGCATGCTTGTACCCATAGTATATGTGCAACTTGGGTGCAATGAACAATTCTTGGATGGATCATTGTAGTCTTTTATCTAGGAATATATTTATGATTTTTATATGAATATTCATCAGAATCTTGGAATAAAGTACCTTTCTACTCTACTCTTTACTTGTTTAGGCAACAGAGCTATATTTGTACCAGAAAAGAAGAGTTTGCAAGACTGCATTTTATTCTAACTTTACAGTTTTGTATTCACTTAATTTCTCTTTAAATATTTGATACAATTCATTTTAAAATACATCTGGAATAATATGATTCTTAAATTAGTCTAATGAAGGAGGCAGAATATATATTTTGGTCCCCATCTTGAAGATAAGAAAATTGAGTTTCTGAAAATATATGGCATTATAAACATTTCATAGTTATTGGAAAATATAAGTCTTTATTCAAATTTATACTTTTACTCCTTCAATTTAACCAGATCATTATTGATGCCTTGCCTGAAGTTCTAAAGTATATATCTATATCTATATCTATATCTATCTATCTATCTATCTATCTATATATATATATATATATATATATATATATATATATATATATATATACTAATAATTTCAGTTAACATAGATGATCTCAAAAATTCCTTGTAACTAAGTCTATGGTTCTTTGATTCTAGGACTTTTTCTTGCTTTGATTTTTTTTTTCACAGTGGGGGTGGAAGGAGGAAAAAGATCAGGTGAAAGTGTAATACCAACTAATGGACCAATGTCATTAGTGATCTTTCTACTCTCAGTGTCTTGTCATATTGTTGCCAGACAATGCAGAAACTAGAAAGGCTTACCTCAGCTATAACTCAGAATTCCTGAGTTTAAGCAATCTGGTCTAATCAAATTAACATTTATTAAGTGTGCCAGGCACTATGCTAGGCTCTCGAGATGTTCACTTTTCATTTTTGAAGAAGATCAATGATATCAAGATCGTGATGTCTTGACTTTGACCTGAATTGTATTTAAGTAAGATAGGGAGGACTGCAGAAAGTCATCATTCTCACTCTTTCCTCCAGAGTCTTCAGAGTCCAGTGACAAGACAAAAGTCCAGAAGACAGATGATGTTCAGGAAGCAGTGGGTGATTTTGACCTTTTTAAATTAAGGTCTTTCCCTGCTCACAATTTATCTGAGGCAACACCCATTTGATGACTAAGTAGAGGTAAAAATTGAGACAAAAAATGTCCTAGTTTAATATCACAAAGTATCAGACTAGGAGGGGAAGACCCTCAGTAAGAGAAAACAATTGATGTTTACACTCACTCTGACCCATCAATACCCAAACAATGAGCAATCAAATCAAGGCTTTAGTTGGAGCCTATTATTGGCCATTCAATGAAAGCCAGATTGATTTGGGTTTTAGTGCTCCATTTGAATTACAATGCGCTTTCTTAAAGCTTTCTTTTCCAGAATCTCTGGAGAAATAATAAAAAGAAAGATACTTCCTTCCCATAAAGAGTGAGACAATGTACAAAAGCAAGGTAGGCTGGAATGGTAAGGGGGTACCTGGAAGTATCTGGCACAAGGGCATCTTGTTCAGTGGAAATGAAATCAAGGAGGACAGCAGATATAAATGGATTGTCCAATTTCTGCCCTATATAAAGGAAAATATTGGGAAGTGTTTGGTGCTTTGCCAGCCCTCCAATCAGAGGGGATAGATAGGAAGCTCAGGGTGGTGGTGTCAAGCAAGGCTCCAGTCAGAAGCATAATGGTAAGTTTAGAAGTGATGACCTTATCCTGGGTAGGGCATCTTGTTCTGTGCAATTAAAATAAGACAGGTTAGGATGGAGCCCAGATGGCAGACTAGAAGCAGGAAGTTTCATGACTTCCCACCACAACTCCCTCCAATACCTGTAAAATATGAGTCTAAACAAATTTTAGAGGTACAGAAACCACAAAGTGACAGAGAAAAATAAATCTCGCACTGAAGGCAGACTGGCAGGCTGACAGGAAGGGTCTATCACACCAAACTGGGAGCCAAATTTGCTACATAGAAAAGGAATTTCAAAAACACACTTGAAGAGAATAATTCCTTCAAAATTAGACTGGAGCAAATGAAAGCTAATGACTTTATGAGAAATCAAGATAACTATAAAACAGATCCACACAAATGAAAAAAAATAGAAGGGAATATGAAGTATCTCATTGGAAAGACTACTGATCTGGAAAATTGATCCAGGAGAGATAAATTAAAAATTATTGGACTACCTGAAAACCATGATCAAAAACAGAACCTAGAAATCATCCTTCAAGAAATTCTCAGGAAAATTGCCCTGCTATTCTAGAATCAGAAGGCAAAATAGAAATTGAAAGAATTCATTGATCACCTCTTTAAAATGATACCAAAAAGAAAACACCTAGGAATATCAAAATCAAATTCCAGATTTCCCAGGTCAAATGGAAAATATTTTAAGCAACCAGGAAGTAACAATTTTACTATTGTGGAAACACAATCAGGACAGGACAAAATTTAGCAGCTTCCACATTAAGGGATGGAAGGGCTTGGAATATGATATTCTGAAGGTCAAAAGAGCTAGGATTAAAACAAAGAATCACCTACCCAGCAAAACTGAGTATAATGTTTTAGGGGAAATATTCAACGAAAGAGAGGGATTTCCAGTATTCTTGATGAAAAAAACAGAGATGAACAGAAAATTTGCTTTCAAATACAAGAAACAAGGGAATCATGAGAAGGTAAACAGGAAAAAGAAGTCATAAGGAACTTATTAAAGTTGAACTCTTTACATTCCTTCGTGGAAAAATGATAATTGTAACTTATGAAACTTTTCTCAGTATAAAGATAGTTGGAGGGAATATCTGAGTATGTGTGTATACATACATATATATATATATATACACAAATATTTATACATATATATGTACACATACATATGCATGTTTATATAGAAGGCTATAGGTGTGTTTATAAATACATATGTGAGTGTGTGTATATATGTGTCCATGTATACATAGACAAAGAGCAGAGGATCAGTTGAATGGGAAGGGATAATATCCAAAAAAATAAAATTAAGAGGTGAGAGAGGAATATAATGAGAGGAGATAGGGAGATATAGAATATGGCAAGTTGTCTCATATATGAGGCGGAAGAAAACTGTTACAATGGAGGGGATGAACAGAAAGGTGAAAGGGAATGGGTGAACCTTACTCTCATTGTATCTGGCTTAAGGAGAGAATAACATACACACTCATTTGGATGTCCTACCCTACAGGAAAATAGGGAGGAAGTGGATAAGAGGTGGTATGATAGGAAGCAGGGCAGATTGGGGTAGAGGGTAGTTAGAAGCACACACTTCTGAAAAGGAACAGGGTCAAAGGAGAAAATAGAATAAGCAGGGGGTGGGATAGGATGGAGGAAAATATAGTTAGACTTTCACAATATATTTACTATGGAAATGTTTTGCATAACTACACATTTATGGACTATATTTAATTGCTTATATTCCCAGCATGAGGAGGGAAGAAGGAAAATATGGAAATCAAAGTTTCAAAAACAAATGTTAATTTCTTTTCTTTTCTTTTTCTTAACATGCATCTGGGACAAAAGATATACAGGCACTGAGGTATAAAAATCTATCTTGCCCTACTAGAAAATTAGAGGGGGATGGGGAAGGATATAAGAGAGGGCAGATTGGGGGAAGGGGTATTCAGTCAGCTCACTATTTTAGGGTGGGATGTAGGGGAAAGATGGGGAGAAATTTTTAACCTAAAATCTTGTGGAAATAAATGTTGAAAACTAAAAATAAACAAATTAAAAAAAAACATTTGGGGGCAGCTAGGTTGCACAGTGAATAGAGCACTGACCCTGGAGTCAGGAGGGCCTGAGTTCAAATCTCGCCTCAGACACTTAATACTTACTAGCTGTGTGGCCTTGGGCAAGTCACATAACCCCAAATTGCCCTGCCTCCCCCCCAAAAAAAAGTTTAAAGAAAAAAGAAAATATTTTCCCAAGCATCATGAGAAAAAAATCAGGCAGGTTAGCTGTTCAAAGTAGAATTCAATCTGCCATCCCTGTCCATGACAGTAATAGTAATTATAGCCATTCCCTCCTTGATTTCCAACTTAATGTGCTTTTTTTTGACATTTTATTTGTCCCTTATTTTAGGTTTATGATTGTTCTTTGATTGCGGTTCTTATTTTGTCAAGCCATATGTATTTTCATTCTTTCCTTTGGTCCCTCATCCCATATCTTTTACTCACACTAACACTCAGTCTCAAGGATGATTAGATGCTCATTAAATGTTACATAACCTTATAGATTTCTTAGGAAAGCTTGTGTTAATTCTTTAAAATTTAAATTATCTTTAAGTTATTCAAAACAAAACAAAACCAGAAGCTTTATCTAATCTTGGCTCAAATCTTGTACCTCACCATTAACAATTATTGAATGCTTTTGAAAATTAGAAATTCCATTGTCTTTCCCTAATCTCCTATCCATCTTTGCTTCTTTGGGACTCACTTTCCTTCTAGCTAGTTCTAGCTTCTCACTCATCTTTACATCAATCTCTAGATCTTCCTCTCCTCTCTGTTTTCCCTATTCCCCCAGCTCATGCATCACCTTGAATTCTTTAGAGTATGGACCCCACCATTAATCAATTCAACAGGTCAGTCTCCTCCCTTTGTTACTCTTTTGTCCTTCACACATTGTTAATAATCTTCCTGAGTCATTCCCATGATTTACTTTCTCCAAGAATATTCCTGCACTGTTTAATATTGCTAAAGAAATTCAGTACAATCTTTCTAAGATTCCCGTTATCTAACCTCAACTGGCCCCTTGCTGACACATAAGATTCTTTTTATTTTTCCTTGATTTTTTTCCCTATATCCTTCTTCATTTCTTTTGTACTAAACCATCTCTCTTCTTTAGGAACTAAATATTCCCTTCTTTTGTAGCAGATTTCCTAATGTCCTGAATTATTGAGAAAACAGATCTCTTTTATCTTTACTCTTGTGCACATCAAAAAAAGTCACTCAACATTATCACTCATATTCTTTTATTTTATTGCAAATTCTGTGGAAATGGTAGTCTTTCTTTTTACTAAGATCATGATATCTAACAGTTCTCAGTCACTTGTACGAGGAGCTTGTTTAAGTAATTCCCTCTCTTTCATGTTAAATTTCTCTTTATTTTTTTACAAATTTTCTACAAATATGTCCAGGTATCCTCATTTTTTTAAATAAAAAAAAAACCCTTCACTTTAACTTACTATTCCTTGAGGGTTCCATTATTTATCTCTCCAAGTTTTCCTATCAAAGTATTTGAAAAACATATCTGATATGCACTTGCTACCTCCCTGTTCCCAGTACCCACACACTCTTCAATCCCTTTCTCTCTGGCTTAACTTAATATTTTGCAGAAACTTTTTACCATTTAAGTAACCAACAATCTTTTAACAACAAATTTAGATAGTTGTTTCTCAGTCTTCCTCTTTCTTGACTTTTGCATCTTTTGAAACTTATGCCCTGAATATTTTCTCCTCCTTTAGCTTCTGATATGCTCATTTCTACCATTGCAACTTATTTTTTGACCATTCTTTTCAATTTTCATTTACTGGATCAATGTCAATTTCTTCAAAGGTTCTGTCCTGGTCCTTCTTTTTTATTCCTTCTCTATAGTTGCCCCTTAGCAATTTCACCTTTTAATGAAGGGGAGAAAAGATTGACATAGTTATTACCTAAAAAGCAAAAAACAAAAAATACAAAGATTGAGGAAAATATAGTGAAGAGATTTTAAAAAGGAAGATTGCCAATTGGTTAAAAATAATGCATCACTCCAAATTAATTACTTTGATATCATCTGGACACATGCACCAAGGAAGCTCTCTTATGGGGCTTGGGGAGGGGAGATGGGAAGAGGGAGGGAGACAGACCAACAGACAGATGTGGATGGCATTGTAGAACCTAGTCCTGCCCATGTAAAGTAGGATCTATACTGGGAATGGCCAAGACTTTATGGGACCTGGCCACACCATTCAGGTATCTTGAGGGTCGAACACAAGCAGGCTCTGGCACAATGTCCAAATCCTTCAAACATAAGCTAAAGATATGAAAAGATATAAGAAAACTCCAAATATAATGAAGCCAGTAAGGTAAATCCAAAGAAGAAAGTTAATGAGTTCAAATGACTTAAAATAGAGACACAAATAAAAGAATGATTTTACCAAAGAGACTGTAAGAATGGCTTAGTTAAATAAAGCTGTAGATTTTAAAAATGAAATTAGATCTCTTGAGATAAAAAAGAACAACAGGAAAAGAATTGGGAATTGTGACCAAGAAGAGTAATATCTATCAAACAAAATAGAGTGAATTAGAATCATAGATTTCATCATGAATGCTCTTGAAAAATATGGTTTTTCACTGTGTTGATCAGAGGTTTTAAATCTTTCAAAGTTGTTTTTCTTTATAATATTGTCTTTGGATATTTTTGCCCCCTGCTCTGCTTACTTCATGCTGCAGTGATTCACACAAGTCTGCCTTAGGTTCTATGAAAATAGTTCCTTGTGTGATATCTTATATTACAATACTTTTCTGTTATCTTTGTATAATATAAAATGTTCAGCCATTCCACAAAAAAATTTCTACAAAAAATTATTCACTTATTAAGTACTACACCAATCAAAGTACAAAATTATTATTTTATAGAGCTAGAAAAAATAATGAAATTCATCTTGGAGAACAAAAGTTTAAGAATATCAAGAGTCAATAAAAATGTACAAGAAGGCTCAGCAGTACCAGATTTCAAATGATATTACAAATTATTAATCATGAAAACAATCTTATATTGTCTAAGAAATAGAGTGGTAGAACAGTGGAATAGGTTATCTGAACAATAAATGTAATAAATATCGACCATAACTATTTGATAAATCCAAAGATCGAATGTTTGGGGGCAAGAGTTTACCCTTTGGCAAAATTTGCTGAGATAACTGGAAAGAAATTTGCCAGAAACTAGGCAATGACTAGCACCTCACACAATATATTAAAATAATGTAAAAATTGGAACCTAATATTGACATAAAGGATAATGTAAGTAAATTATGATAATTTAAATAAATAAAAGAAGCATGAAAAAGTAGGAAAATATATAGCTAAGGAAGAGTTTACAACTGAACAATAGAGAGCATTACAAGAAGTAAAATTAACATTTTTGATTATGTGAAATTTCAAAAAACGTTTTTCATACACACAGATGCTGACACAGACACACACATGTGCACGCACGCGCACACACACACACACACACACACAAACACAGAACAGTACAAACTAGCAGGAACCTGAGGAAAGATATTTTACAGGATATTTTCTGATAAAGGCTTCATTTCTCAAATATATAAGGAATTAAGCCAAATTCAGGAAAAAAAAAACTAAGAGTCTTCCCTCAACTTATAAGTGGTCAAATGATATGAATGTGCAGTTTTCATAAGAAATCAAAACTACCAATAGTCCCATAAAAATGCTCTAAATCACTACTGAATAGAGAAATCAAAATCAAAATATCTCTGAGGTACCTTATTATACCCATCAGATTGTCTAACATGACAGAAAAGGAAAATGATAAATGCTAAAGTGGAATTGGGGAAAAATAGGTACACTATTGTGCTGTTGGTGAAGTTACAAGCTGGTTCAACCATTATGTAACTATGACTTAAAGACTATAAAATTATGCATTTCATTTGACCAAGCAACACCACCATTAGACCTCTATAACAAGGTGATCAAGAGAAAGGGGAAAAGGGCCTATATGTACAAAAATATTAATTCATCTCTTTTTTGTGGTGGCCAAGAATTAGAAATTAAAGAGATGCCTATTAGGGAATGACTGAACAAATGATAATATATGATTGTGATGGAACACAGCTGTGCTATAAAAAATAATGAGCAAGATAGTTTCAGACAAAACTTAGGTAGATTTATATGAACTGAAGCAAAGTGTCGTGAAGAGAAATAAAAGGATATTGCATACAATAACAATAATAGTCAACTGTGAAAGACTTAAATTCTCTGTTCATGACAATGATCAAAGACAATTCCAAAGGCCCTAGCATGAAAAATGCTATCCAGCTCCAGAGAGAGAACTGATGGAGTTTGAGTGCAGATTGAAGCATTTTTTTCACTTCCTTAATCTTTCTTTTCTTCCTTTTTTTTTTTTTGCTTTTTAGTACATTACTAATATGGATATATGTTTTGTATGACTTTAAATGTATAATTGATTTCATGTTTCTTGTCTTCTCAATGGATGACAGAGTGCCTGGAGAGAGGGAGAGAATTTGAAATACTTTTTGGAAAAATTAGTGTTTAAAATAAATTTTTTATTTTTGTGTATTTTTATTTCTTTTATTAAATGCTTACCAATTACATTTTAATATAGTTCAGGCCTAAGTTGAGGGTGTTGTAGTCCCCACATATGACCTGGAGGCCACTTATTTTACAACTGATTTAGAAAGACTTGAAAAGCATATTTCTGGGAATTACTTAAGTTGTTCATCCTTCATTTTGGGGAAGAAACAATGACATAATGGGTAATATCTTGACTTGGACTTGAGCAGGATTTAAGTGATGCTGAGTTGGACAAATTGTCATTCACTCTCTCTTCCTGATGTATCACAGTCCAGTGGCAGACTTGAGTTAGATCATTTACTACTTGTTCTGCTGGAGGAAGTATCAATTTTGATGATATCCTAGAATTATTTAAGTAAGAGAAATTAAAGTCAAGATTGTTCTGAGGAGAAATAACAAGGTTTTATGTTGTGTAAAAGTAACTTTTTGACATGCAATCATCTTGATGGAAATTCTCATTCAACATGCATTTCCTGATTTTCTCAGTTTTAACCTTTCAGCGTAAAATACTTCAACTCCCTATGTTATGATTAACAAATGCATTTCACTGGAAATGAAGTGACATAAATAACTCTAAATGACATCACTGTGCTGTGTTCCTCATAAAGCACACGTGATATAATAGGGTTTCTGAATATACAATTTTGTTTTAAACTGTCGAGAAAAAAAAAGAATAGAGACATTAACATTGAAGGTTTCAAGGACTTATGCTTTTGTTATATCAATCCAAATGTGAACTTGAGTTTTCTTAATTCCCCTGAATATACATTATATTTATCTTGTGCAAATTAACAAAAATGCTATCACAATATATTTAAAAGTTGATTAAATAGTAGATTGAAATACAAATATTAACCATATATTTATTAAGCCTATATATTTGCCTAAAAAAATCTGACAGGTAAAATAAAAGCAAAAGAATATAATCAGGCAATAGATGAGGATCATATAAATGAGAACTTCAAAGAAGATTGGAGATAGGAAATTGAGACTTAATGCTCTCATATGACTTGTCCAATGTCACACAGGAAGTCAGTAGCAGAACTGGAATTCAAACTTGCATCCTTTAAATTAAATCTCTTATTCTTTCTATTATTTCACAGATACTTTTAGAGACTAATTAACATTTTAAATTTTTAAATGAATATAATTATCTGAAGGATATTTTTTCTCCACCAATTGTTACATGCTTCTATAGATCAGTGATATTATATTTGTGGGCATTCTTTTTTCCAATGCAACATGGCATAACACATTCATTCTAATACTGTTATATTGTCAATTTTCATTCAGTTGCTTATATTATTCAATCTGTGTCCCAGGTACCAAAAGAATTCTTTTATATGCTTTACAAATGTCTTCTAATCAATTTATCAACATTTAGCAAGGACCTACCAGGCATCATGCCAGGGACTAACTACATCTCTTTACATATTTCAGGAATATTAGTTTAACAATGGTGAGCTAATCATCTATTTTTCTATTCTATTACTTCATAAATAGTGCATTTTCCCAGTCAAATGAATCCTTACTATTATCTTTTATGTCATTTTCCCAATGAAAGAGATCACTGTTAATATGCTATAGCTTATCTATATTCATCATTCTTTTCGTTATCTTTTTGGTCACCTACAATTTTGATTCTTCTGAGATCATAAGTTTCCAATATTCAGAGCCATTTAGAGTCATTGGGTAGTTGATGATATACACACATACATATTCATATACATATACATATATACACACAAGAACATACACACAGTTATATGCATATATACATATATGTATACATATATATGTATACAGTCATTTGGAAGTAGTTTGAGACATTCAGCAGCATTGCAGTTTTCCAAAATCAATCAAGCCTGTATACTTACTCCTCTCTTCTTCTGTATCATTTGAATATGTTACTCTCCAGTGGCAAGATGTAGATACTTATGAACTTTCTCAATGTTTTCCCAATCCAATTATGTCACAATCTGAGCAACATGTATTCCTTATTCATTTGATTTTTCTTAAGTCAGTTGCTAGAGACCACTTTTTTAGTTGACATGGATTTCACCGAAGAGACCTTCCACTATTCTTGGGCTCAGGGCAAGTGAAATAATGTCTCCTTTAAATAGAAGCATCTAGAGAACACAAAAAGATAATTTTTTTATTGGGCATTTTTTTCTGTTTTGGCAATTTATTGATATCAATAACTAAAGGCCCTTTAATAAAGCAATCTCTGTGGTTCAATCTGTCAAAGAAATTTGATGATTGTAACATATTCACAGGAGAATGATATGGATAAATACTTCACTTTGTTCTACTCATGCCAATGTTTTTTGTTGTTGCTTGTTTTTTTATTTTAGTCAATGAAAGTAAAGATTTTTTTTTTTTACTATTCTATCTCTCCAAGTTAATTGCATGGCTATAAGATTAGGACTAATTAAGACAATCATCACTAAAAGTCTTCCTGTTCTTTTTTTCCCATCTTTTTATCAATCATATTTTCAATGCACACATAGATTATAGTAATAACCATTTTAGATGTGAAAAAGTCATCTATTATGAGTCATCCATTAGTCATTTTTTTCCTTTTTTAAACAATATAATGTTTTTTTCCCCATTCTTTTGGATAACTGGAAAATGATACCCACATTCCTTTACCTTTGTCTCGTCAACAGCAGAAATGTCTTCTTTGAGTATTTGATCACTTGAAATGAGTCATCCATTCTAATTACGTTTTTGGAATGCCCTTTCTGCCCTCTTAATACTGTTGTTGTTTATCCTTCATGCTCAAAGAGGACTGAAATGACATCATGTTGTTAGGGTCAATGTACAGTGCATCCACCTGTAGCTAGTTATGCCAATATGAGCTCTGAAGTCTTTACCACAGGTCAGGCACAAACAGTCCATATAACCATTTTGGAGGGAGATGTCTCTAAATTTGTGAATCTCATGTTTTTTTGAGCTACAACAATTCCACTTTCCTCATATGGCACAGATACACTATGCTGGACAGTCTTGTGCCACTGTCCATTATGTCTCACAATCAATGCCAAAGTTCTTCAGAGAGACCTTGAGAGTGTCCTTATGTTGCTTTTTCTGACCACCATGTTGGAGCCTGGCTGAGGAGTGAATAGATATAAGATAGTTTTATCTCCATTGTTAAGAGAAAAATTCCAATTTAAAATCATTTATCTCAGCATTTCTAATCTATTTTATCTTCCTTTCTGGATTACCTATAAAAGTTTTTAGACCTAGGAATTCCATCAAAGTATATGCAGTCTTTCCTTCCTCTTTATTTTTCACAGATTTGTGAGGAGATAACATTTACTCTGACCAATAATATTTTATAAATGGGTTTTTAAACCAACATTGCTTTGGTGGCAATATTTCTCCCATTTGGTAAATAGGCAAAATGTTCAGTATGGCAATTTCTGGGGTCTTTTGTTGTCATCTCCGTGGTGATTGATTTGTTAGTTAAATTTCTGCTCTGTTTTTTTTTTTTTAGTTTTCAGAGTGAATAGCTTTAAAAAAATAAATTGTAGCTGATGCAATCATACATCAAAACTTCTTATTTTAATTTTTTTCTTCTAAATAGTTGTTAACTTTAACCGTTGTTCTAATAAGTTGGTAGCTGAACACCAATACAGGTGGGTGAGATTTTAAAGAATCTTCAGTATTGTGAAACTTGTACTGGTAGGCAACCAGGCTGAATCTGAACCATTGGCTAGACTCTTAAGGAATCTGAGCACTTTTAATGGAAGCAAGATGGACATTGTATACAGAAGACTGGGAAGATCTTGATGTCATCTAGGAGTAGCCAGTCTAGGGTGAGTGGGAGGTAACAGAGAAGGACCAGGAAAGGTCAAGTGCCCCATTGGAATGCCAGGGATTTGGGCCACTTGGAGGAGGTCTAGATAGAATTAAGGAGTGGTGGTCTAGTGTGGGGTTAGGTGCAGACAATAGGGCTAAAATGAAAGGGCAGTTAAAAGGATTATACTGAAATGAGCATCAGGCTAGCACTAGGAGGTGTCTTGTGGCAGAGTTCAGGGGAAGTTGTCTAGGGAGGGGGGAGTGGTAAGCTTTATTGGGAAACTTTCACAAAATTATTATATAGGGACAGCTAGGTGGCATGGTGAATAGAGCACTGGCCCTGGAGTGAGGAGTAAGTTCAGGAGTGAGGAGGAATTGAGTTCAGATCTGACCCCAGGCACTTTACACACTTACTAGTTGTATGATTTGGGGCAAGTCACTTAAACCCAATTGCCTTGCCTTCCCCCCTCCAAAAAATCAAAATAAAACAAAACAAAAACAAATAAACAAAGCAAATTATATAAAGGAGCTGCACGGATTTATGGGATGAATGCAAGAAAAGAAGCAGCTTTAATAAAAGAATGAAAGTAAATGAAGGTGAAGATTGAACTAAATGGAAAACATACAAACGAAATATTGAAAAATGTAAAATGGAAGGAGAATATAAAAATTTGAATTAGTGTTAAATGGTATGATCTATAGAAAAGAAAAATAATTGTTACAATCTATATGCTCAACACAAACATGTTCTTAACATTTGGTAGCTTAATCTTCACAGAGGGAAATGGGGGTTAGTAAACAAAGATTTTCAAAATATTCCCATATAACCTTGATTTTGTTGCAGAAACCCATCTGTTTGTCTTTCAAAGTTTCCAAGGTATTTAGCAGTTACCTGCATCTCTCTATATGGTTGGATTTAATTGCCTCCAATGTCCAGTGTTTATATTTTTCCCTTTTATTTTGCAAATCATTTGCAAATTACTTTGTCATTTTTTTTCTTCTGAATGATGGATTAATGCAATGAATGATAATGGAAGAAGGGAGAATCCTATCTCACCACCTCATTATGTCCAGTGCTCCAAGAGGAACTCCTCAGATGCCTTTGGCTTTACCGTGAAACTTTCTCAAAAACATGCTCTCAAACTATTGTCTGGCCCATCTAGAAATTATATTTTAGATTTAATTTTTGACCAAAGATCAAGCTTATGATAAAATATATTGTTTATGAAGAAACACTTCATTGAGTGGACACTATGAATACTTGGAGACCAATACATTCTTCTAGTCTTTCCCCAAAGAACATCTGCCAAACCATCAAACTTCTTTTTACTCAGGGTAAATAATCCAGCCTCTATTATTGTGGAGACTTCTTAAACCATAGTTTTACAAAAAAGAAGACATTTTCTTTTATGTATATATGTAAAGTCCAAAGGAAAAATAAAGAAGTTAGGTTAACTTTTTTTCTTCTGATATTATATTGTAGGAATTTAAGGACCTCATTTTTCTCCTCACCCAAAAGATAAAAACAAAAGACAACCTGAAAAGGTTTAGATATATAAAAAAGAAACTACAATAAGGGAGAACACAATTTAAAAAGTTGACCAAATATTTTTAGAAATTTTTACAGAACAAATTGTAATATTAAGTCAAATTAAGTCAAAAAAGTATTTATGAAACATTTATTAGCTAACTCTAAATGCTAAACACATAAAGAAAGGGAAAACAAACACACAAGCAAAACCATTCCTTGCCTTTAAGCATTTACTGGTATAATGGGATAGGGAACAGCATGACGACAATCAGGTACCCACAAGATACACACCGGATGAATTGGAGGGCAAAGCACTAGCATTATTGGAGATCAGGGAAGGTTTCTTTTACAGATATGATTTTAGTTGGATATGAAGGAAACTAGAGAAAACAGGAAATGGTGAGAGAGAAAACAATGGAACCAACATGTGCATCAATATGGAATTACAAAATAAATACCAAGTAAAAGATATTATTTGGTAGGAGAGTGGTAATAATTAGGGTGAACAGGAAAGGATTTGCATAGGAGATGCAAATAGGAGATGTATGATGGTTGAATCTTGAAAGCATCAAATGTTCATAAAGGCATGGATCTACAAAATGGATAGCAGGAAGGGTATAGATTATTATTGTTGTTATTATTATTGATTTAGTTTTATCCAGAAAATAAAAATGCCATTTTTAATTCACTAGGAAAGTATGGTGTTCTACACATCCTCAGAGCACATTTCATGTGTTGACTAAGAACAAAATGCTCACTGTTCAACCTCACTCCAGCTAGTTTTTACAGTGTAGAAGATATTTTCTACTAAGGAAATATGACAATAACCATGACAGTTAAGTGTACAATATAGGGATCTAATCTCATTTCATCATTATAATACAAATAAGGAATTATATGAAGATTAGTCCTTGATTTTAATCTAAATGGATTTTACTGGCAAATTGGATTTTGTTATGCTTCATAAGAATGTATTTCATGAAGCAAACTGAATTGCCTACATTTTACAAATTGATATGGATCAGAGGAGAAACTTCATTTCATGCAACCTTTGAAATACCCATACAGAAATGTAAAATTTACTCTTGCAAGTCATCTGTGGTTCTAATGCATTAAGAATTATTTTTATCTAAGTAAATGAAAAAGCCCACATTTAGCCACTGTGGGCTGTGTTGCTTTGCAGCACCAAATGTTAATGTATACCTGCAATTAAACTTCTTCACATGTTTTAAAAATAATTACCTGTTTTTCTGCTAGTGCTTAAAAGTTCTATTTCATTCTTATAGTGCTTATAATCAATTTGATCATTCCTACAAGGTTCTTGTACAAACCTTCACCTAGTGGCATATTCAGAGTAAGATCTGGATAGTTGCATTCATAAAAACATTACATTTTGAGCTCTAAATAATTAATTTTTCCTCCCCATGTCAGATGCAGCTAGCACTTTAAATGCTTCTCTGTTCTCTAGAAACATTTTCCTCCCAGTAGCACTTTATTAGCTGACCTATCCAGCTACTTCTTTAATCAAACTGAGAAGTAGTCATCATTAATTATTCTTCAGAGTTGATTGGGATTATTAAAGTTTATATTCATGTAATCCAATATTCATGATAATTCTCCAAACAGGAGGAAATGGAGAATGGTACTGGTGCTACTGCATTTATCAAATAATTAATATTCAACATTATAATACAAGCTGATGTTACAAATAAAAATCATGAGAAAGGGATTAATGAGAATAATCTCAGCTCATCAAATGATAGCAATGTCATATATTCCATGATTTTGTAATTCAAGATTCAGAACCAATCTAACATTTCATTAGCTATACAAATAAACAGGATTACCTCTAGTGAATGTGTTGCAGAAAAGTCATTATTAAATATGTAGGCAGAAACATAAAGTCATTATGAGACCTCCCACAAAGCTAGGACAAATTTTCTGTAGGTCTTATGGAATTTTTGAAAACATTGCTCCCTGCATTACTATCTACTTCAGTCTTTGAACCTTTACTTTAAGATTATATAATTTATATGTTAAAGCAAATGAAATGTTCTGGCATTAAAAAGATGTATGATAATGACACCTCCTCCAGAGATTGTCATGAGGGTCAAATGAGATCATATTTATAAAGTGCTTTCCAAATCTTAAAGTGTTATATGAATGGTGACTGTTACTTGCTATGCTTTTTATCATGTCACTTTCTTACTCAGTCAATTCCTGTTGCTCTCTATTACCTTTCTATCTCCTTTGGTATCTTAATTTTTTAGAACTTGCCTCTCTTTTTTGCTCTTTATTCCTTTCCATACTCTCTGTGGGCCATTCGTCCTACATGCTTGATGCTGATTGACCCTCCTCCCCCCACACCTCAGACGTTCCTTTCAGAATCTTTAGCATTGCCTTCTGCTAGGAGGCCTTCTCTTATCTTTGCATCTACTGGCGCCTTTATCCAGAGGTGTGCTGGGCAACCTTTTATTGGTTTGTAAGAGAGGGAGCATTTCTTCTTTGAAAACTGACAAAACATTACATACCAGGGTTTATTATGTTTATTATGTTTTTGATTCATTAATCTATTACTTATTATTTTCCAATGATATAGAATTAAGGAAGTGATGGAGAAAATTTTAATAATGTATACTAAACTTAAAAGTGTGTCATAGCACAGCCCTGCTTGTATATCCTATGTATTCATGTATTGGATATCTAGATAGCTATATATGTGTGTGTATGTGTGTGTGTATGTATATATAGAGAGAGATAGGATATGATAAATACATAGGGTAGATAGAGATGATATTGATATAGATTTATATATAGAAATGGACATCAACATGAATATGGAAAAGGAATAGCAACAGATATGATGTAGCTATAGATACAAAATAGATTATGTAGATAGAGAAGATAGAAACATATACAAGCTATTTTTATGTTTAAGATATAGTTACCTAATGACAGGGATTATAGCTGTTCTTGCTATTGTTTTAATTTTCTTTTTAGTCCCAAAGCTTAGAATTGGAAATTGGTGGCAGGCCTATTGATTGGGTAATGGGTGAACACGTTGTGGCATATAATAGTAATGAAATACAATTATGCTATAAGAAATGACAAAGAGGGTGGTTTCAGAACAACCTGGCAAGCCTTATGTGAATGGATGCAAAGTGAAGTTAGCAGACCTAGGAAAATATTGTACATGGTAATATCAATATTGTAATGATAATCAACTGTGAAAAACTTAACTTCCCTGAACAATACAATGAAAAATGAAAATTTCAAATAATTCATGATGAAAAATGCTATTCACCTCCAGAGAGAGAAAACTACTGAACACTAAGTATAGATTGAAGTAATTTTTTTTTCATTATCTTTATTCTTAATCATTTAAAAGTTTGTTTAGTCATTTAAAAGTTTATTAGTGGTTGTTTTTAGACTACAGTAAACATGTTTAATATTTTATTTTTTCCCAATTTGAATATCACTTTTAAATGTTGGGAATTGGACTAAATGATCTTTTAGATCTCTGTCAGGTCTCAATTCTTTGACTTAAAAAAATCATCTAAAGAAAGAGATGTAACACATAGAATATTGGAGAAATGATTTTAAGGATTTATTATTTACTGAGATTCATCCCCCCAATTTTATCTGATTAATGTAGAAAATGAATACATTAAACTCCCATATGTAGCAATCAGGTACATGTACTATACACACATATATGTATATGTACACATATACATATATGTGTGTATACACATGTGATTCTTATTCATGATTTCTGTATTAGAAAATTTGCTTACTTAGTAAAATTAATTTGTTACCCCAAAATCAATATGTGTAGTTGTTTTCTGGCCATTCATGGATATGTACAAAATGGCAAAATGTTTGATTCACCCAATGTCCCTCCTTGTTTGCAGCTGAGATCAAACAAGGCCATGCTTTGCCTTCTTATTTTAGGTATCATACAGTAAACAAGTGTCCTTTGCCTTGTCTATTTATGTTACATTTTTGTGTTTTTCTTTTCTTTTTTTGTGGTTTGATTTTGCTGTTTAAAATGGTACTCAAGTATACTGCTAAAATGCATCTAATGTCTAGTTTTCCTAAATGCAAGAAGGCTATTATATGCCTTAAGGAAAAATTATGTTTGCTAGATAAGTTTTATTTTAAGAATAAGTTATTGTGTTGTTGACCATGAGTTCAAAGTTAATGAATCAACAATCAAATACATCCAGAAAAAGGAAGAAGAAATTTGCTCATCTGTATATAAGACAACTCCAGAAATTGTTCAAATAAATGTTGTCCCCAGAGGCTGACAGAAACCTAACCTTGTATTCCACATAGGAGCCAGTTGTTCAGTGTTCTTGGTCACTTTACAGAACATAACTATTATGAACGAAAAGAACTGCTGATGGATATTGAGAGATAAAGAATCAATCATTCATTCAACATCCTATTCCATCAAATGTATACTGTATTAACCATCCTTGTAGATTTATTTGTATATTGTTGTTCACTCATGTCCAGCTCTTTGTGACTCCAATGGAGTTCTTGGCAAAGATACTGGAGTGATTTACCATTTCCTCCTCTAGTTCATTTTACAGATGATGGGACCTTGAGATAAACAGGGTTAAATGACTTGCCCACAGTGGAACAGGTATCTGAGGCCAGATTTTAACTCAGGCCTTCCTGATTCCAGGCCTAATGCTTTATCCTTTGAGGCACCTAGAAGCCTAGCTTTGGTTATAAGAGAGTAACTAGATAAATTCTTTTGTTTTACAAATCAGCAGACTGAAAGAAATTGAGTTCTGACTTGAGGAATTAAGGAGAAGAGGGACAGAGAATTAGGGAAACTAACACATGAATGATAAAGATATTCTCCAGGGGTATCAAGCAAATCTTTTTTGAATTTTTATATGGAATATGCAGTGTATTACAAGAAATGAGACTACCCCCCCGGGGGGAAGTTAATTCAGATTTCCTTCTAGCTCCCCATTTAAAGAAGGTAACCAGAAGAGGCTTCTCTTCATTCCCTATTCCATTACCATTTTCTGAACTTCTAGTTTTCTACCTCCCCCTTTTCAGCTTCTGATAATGTCCCCTCTCCCAGAAGACTATGGGCTCCTTGAGAGCAACAACTGTCTTTGTCCTTCTTATATCCAGAAAGCTTAGTACATTGTCTGGCACATAATAGATACTTTAATACATGTTTATCTACTAAAGAGTTGTGGTTCTCTAAATTGGTGTAATTTCTTCATTCTGGTGCACATATTATTTATAAGAGTATACAGTGATGTGATGGGTCAAGGGAATCATATTTTTTTTTACTGCCCCTCCCATCTGAGTAAATGAATCAGAGAAAAATGTGCATGCAGGTTTTTTTTTTAATTAGTGACAACTGATATTTTCATAAAATTCATTGCAGTTCTAAGACATCTCTATGATAATCTGCTCCATCCTTTTGTACTAATATCATGATATTAAGTATTTTTAAAATTCACATAGCCCCAAATCATCCTATTACTCCACTCATCCCTTAACTCTAATTATTTTATTGATGGCTATTAATATAACTAGTTAAAATGGTGAATATATTTTCATTTACAGTCTGTATATACATATGGAGATGATATTTCAAAACTATGTAATCTGTATATTGCCATATTAGAATCTTATTTCCTTAACATGATTTTATAAATGTTCAGAAAGAGGTGGAGGAATGCCAATGTATTCTGAGACCACGCAGAAATGTGTTTATGGTCAACAAAAACATTTTCAGCCCTGTTGCTTAGCAACCTGTTTTGGAGTAAAAAACTATATATATATACATATATATAGTTATATATATTTGTAACAGTGCTTACAGAACAGAAAAGGGCTCATGAAATACTCATATAACATGTGGCTTTATTTCTTTTGAAGAAATCCACTACAAGACTCACTTAGTAGACTAATTAAGGATATAATTATATTCTTTATTCATCTATCTAAACAGAAAAAAAAGTTTAAAAGCTAGAAAAACTAAATAATTTGAATACCAAGTCCTCAGGTGCAAATAGGCATGTCATTTATACCTTAGGGAAAAAATACTATTATCCCCATTTTACAATGAAGTCATTATTACAGCTGAAGTACCATTCACCCCTGTTATTCTGATTGGGTTTAAAAGCAGATACTGTTATCTCTTTGTAAAATGTCTCTTTAGCTAATTCCATGTGGGAGAACAACGTCAGAGGAAAAGACAATCTAATTGGCTACACAGGTAAAAAGTGATGGATCTTGTATCTGTTCCAATTCTTACTCATACCATATAGAGTACTCAAAGGAGTTATGAATGTCTGATTTTTGTCTGTAAGGCTAAGTAGCTTTGTTAATCTTATCTTTTTCACTATTTGATTTCTTTATTTTAATCCCAAGTGTAAACCCACTATATATATATGTATATATATATAATATGTGTAATATATATATATATAATATATATGTATATGACACCAGCAGTGTTATTTCTTCAACATCTTGATGTAAATTCTTTAAGACTAAAATAAGAGTTGCCTGATATATAACACTGAAATGTATAGAGATAATGGTTCCCTTTGTTTTATTTAAAATAATCCTAGATTGAATTGATAGTCATTTATCCCACCCCCTTAGGGTCCAGTACATGCAAAAAGAATCTATGATTTCAACAGAGTAGAAAAATGCCAGTATGGACCTTATTACTCCATGCAGATTGCAATCTTTCTGTGATTTCACAGGTTAGTTTGAGGGAGTTGCCTGAATCATATACATAAAGGTTAGTGATAATAAATACTATTACTATAGTACTTTAAAGTTTAGAAAACACTTACTTTCCATATATCATCTCATTTGATCCTCACAACAACACTGTGATTTAGATACTATTATCCCCATTTTACAAGTAAGGATACTGAGACCCAGGGAGATAATGGGACTTGTGAAGGATCACCCAACTATTTAATTCATGAAGGGGGAATCAAAACTGAGTTCTTCCTATAGCTCAGTTTAATGAACTATGCCAAGCTGCCACCCATTAAATGACTTGCTTAAAGTTATACAACTGGTGTCAAAAATGAGATTCAAATCCACATTTGATGTTCTGAACCTAGTATTCTACCCCCTTTATCATTCTGTTTTTCAGATAGTAAAATACCTAATAATTTCTAAAGGATAATTAATGGATAGTAATCAGAAAACTGATAAATCATTATTCAATTGATAATTTGAAACTATGTGAAAGGGGCTACAAAACTGCATACTCTTAGACCCAACAATACCAGGAAAAGTAATCACATGTGTAAAAATATTTATAGCAGCTATTTTGATTTTGGTGGCAAAGAATTTGAAATTGAGACTGTGTCCGTCAGTTGGGGAATGACTGAACAAGTTGTGGTATATGGTCATGATGAAATACTATTGTGCTATAAGAAATAAAGAGTAGGATTATTTCTGGGGAAAAAAAACTTGGGAAGACTTTGTAAGGGTTATGGGATTTAAAGATCTTCCATGCCCCGTTGGACTTGCTGACGTAGCAGGAAGGGGTGGAGCAAGAGGAAGCGGAAGCCAAGCTAGCGTTCCTGTGGTGGCTGGCGGTGGTGGTGACGGCGGCAGCAGCAGAGGCAGTGGCAGCGCGAAACCCTTTTTGAGTTAGGACTGCTAAGGACTTTCTGCTAAGGACTCCTGCTGAGGACTGCCAGGGGCCAGAGCTGCTGGGAGCGCGCTTCCAGGACGCTGGGTGGTTGCTGTGAGTGGGGAGAGGAGGACCTTTGCCTGAGGTAGCCTGTTCTGTTTTAAAGGTTTGAAAATGTGGGTGCTTTCTACTTTATCTACCTGTGCCAATGTCATAACTACTCTGATGGCTTTCACTTTCTGGTTTTGGGACTCAGTCTTTTGGTATCTTAATAAATTTTCTAGTTTATTTCCTCATATGGCAAACATGACGTATTTTGTAATGGATAATTATATCAGCATATTTGCAATCTCTATAGGCATTGTGAATATGGTATTGCTGATACATTTGGCGATGAGGATGGGATCACAAAATGTCAGGCCTCTATTTGGAAGCAGTGGGGCTTTAGAGGGAGAAATGGCTATTCCAGGATGGGAGGATTTGCCTTATTCCTCTCTAGCCAGAGAATGGGCTAAAAGCACAGGGCCCTGTGAAAACTGGGAACCAAGGCTAAAAGAGGGAGAACCTGGAGATTTGGAAAGATGTTTGAAAGCAATACCCATAGAACCAGGCAAAGAACTGGCAGGAGTGTGCAGGAGAGGCTGGGTGCTGCTAACAAGTTATCGCCTTATGTGTAAAAGTAGGGATAAGCTGCTGAAGGAAAGAGCTCGGATGGCTAGGGAGTCAGCTGGTTTGCCTGAGGATTCTTCTGTGTCACAGTACTCAGAAGAGCAAACTGGAGGGACTCATGTGGTCCAGGAGCAAGCTACTGTTCATGTAGCTAAAAGGAAGCAAAATACTAGCAGAACGAATGTGCATGCAGCTTTTGTACAGGCTGGGCAGAGTTGCCCTGACAGCTTCCAGGAGAATGTGTGTGAGAAGAATGGAGCAAGGTTAGATGAGGAGTCTTCTAATGTAGAAGCTCTCCCCATACGAAGAAGAAGACAGGAGAGCCACCGAGGCAAAACAGAGTCCAGGGAGATAATTGAGGATTTCACTCAACAGGAGATCACTGATATATTGAGTAGATTTACCCAAAGAATGGGGGAGTCTTTAGTGTCTTGGATAGTAAGAATCACTGATGAAGGCGCCGGAGGAATAACACTGGACAGTGAGGACTGTTTAAAATTCATAAGTATCAGTCAGAATCCTTTTGTACACCAGGCTTTTAGGGATCACCATATGCAAGGAAGAAATAATAAAACTAATCTTCTAGCTTTAGCTGCAGAAGGTTGCAAAAAGCAATATCCAACTGAATCTATGTGGCCTAGGGGAGACAGACCCTGGTACTCACTTAGAGACTGTATGAGAAAACTAAAGGAGGAGGTAATGAAAACTGCTATCCTGATTGGAGATGCAAATGCATATTATGATACCCCCCTAGGAGTTCCTCATAGAAATATCATAGTGAAGACAGCTCCTCCTGCATATAAGCACCTAATTCTGACTCTGTTAATTGGAGAAATAGGGCACCCTCTTTCAGAGGTGCTGGATAAGATTTCACAATTAAGCGATTTAGGGGAATGGGAAAAAGACAAATTGCCTCGAGAGAGAAGAGTAAACAGCCAGAGGATTCAGAGACAAAATAGACCAACAAGAAGGGAACTGTTTACTGCTCTATTAAGAGCTGGGGTGGATTTCAGAAGAATAGATGGTATTCCAACTGAAGAGCTGCATAAGCTGTACCAAGAAAAGGTACTTAGCATTAGAATGAACAGGGAAGCAGGAACCACCCCTGCAGGTATTTCTGAATCTGAATCTTTGTATCCAAGTTTGCCCCACCCTAAAATATGGTTTTCTGTGTTTATTGTGTGCCATTCTTGTTATATTGTTGTGAAATTTTGTTGACACCAGTTATTCCTACTGTATTTTTGCCAAGTAAGGGACATGAAAGATCTTGGGGCCGAATGTAAGGGTTATGGGATTTAAAGATCTTCCATGCCCCCCGTTGGACTTGCTGACGTAGCAGGAAGGGGCGGAGCAAGAGGAAGCGGAAGCCAAGCTAGCGTTCCTGCGGTGGCTGGCGGTGGTGGTGACGGCGGCAGCAGCAGAGGCAGTGGCAGCACTAAACCCTTTTTGAGTTAGGACTGCTAAGGACTTTCTGCTAAGGACTCCTGCTGAGGACTGCCAGGGGCCAGAGCTGCTGGGAGCGCGCTTCCAGGACGCTGGGTGGTTGCTGTGAGTGGGGAGAGGAGGACCTTTGCCTGAGGTAGCCTGTTCTGTTTTAAAGGCTTGAAAATGTGGGTGCTTTCTACTTTATCTACCTGTGCTAATGTCATAACTACTCTGATGGCTTTCACTTTCTGGTTTTGGGACTCAGTCTTTTGGTATCTTAATAAATTTTCTAGTTTATTTCCTCATATGGCAAACATGACGTATTTTGTAATGGATAATTATATCAGCATATTTGCAATCTCTATAGGCATTGTGAATATGGCATTGCTGATACAGACTTATATGAGGTATCAGACTTACATGATGCAAAGCAAAGTTAGCAGAACCAGGGGAACATTGTATATAGCAGCAGTAATATTGTATGATGATCAACTGTGAATGAGCACTATTCTCAACAATATAATGATCCACTATCATTCTGAAGGACTTATGATGAAGAATGCTATTCACCTCTGGAGAAAGAACTGATGGATTCTGAATGTAGATAGAGGCATAACTTTGTTTTATTTTTGTGTGTGTGTGTTTGTGTTTTCTTTTGCAACATATCTACTCTGGAAATATTTTGCATGACTGCACATGTATAATCTATATTAAATTGTTTGCCTTCTCAATGGGTGTAGAATGGGTTGAAGGGAGGAAGAGAATTTGTAACTTAAAATTTAAAAAAAGAATATTAATTTTTTTAATTTCTATTTAGCTTTTAAACAATTGCAAATTTATTCAATTTAAGTCTTAATGTAAGTCAACAGTTCATTTCTTGCCATTATACATATATTGTGGAAAGAGCATTGACTCTAGAGTCAAAGGACCTTTATTCAAATTTTTCCTGTGTGACTTTGGTCAAATTACTTAACTTCCCTGGGCCTCAGTTTCATTAACTAGAAACACAAGACTCAGACAAGATGAACTCTGAGGTTCTTTCTAGGTCTAAATTCTCTAATCCCAACATTAAGGTGTTCTGTCATATACAAGAAAAGTATAATATAATAATTGACATTTGCATAGTACCTTAGAACTGATGAACTATTTTAAATACATTCTCATCTGAGCCTCACAGAAACATGTGAGGTAAGCAGATATGGGGATTATTTTCACTAGGTGAATTGCTTGTGGACACACAAATAGATCTTTGCCATAAATATATTTCGGAACTTTGTTCGGGGCATAAAATTATATATGCAAAACATTTAAAGAATAACACAGAATATAATTAAGCTACAGATAACAAGGTTATTTGTTAGGCTACTCATTGCACAGAAATTCTTAAGAAAATTTTGGTTTTAAACCATGGGACTACTCTCCTCTCCCTTCTGGCTAACTTCTACTCATCTCTTATTTTGTTAGCTGTTATTACTCAGTTTAATCATCTAAGTATCAAGACAGACTCTTCCAACAAACAGCAAACAATGTCTCTCCTATGCTTTACCTACCTCTTCACTAAGTTGAGTTACATAAAAGTGTTTAAAGATACATGAATATGACAGAGTTGTTCCAAAGAAAAACATACGCACAGGTAGCAAGACAATTTTTATTTCTAAAGGGGGACTATTGCCAACCACAAAATTATTATTATAGCATTTTCTTCCTAGAATAGGGGCCTGAGACTGACTGCTAAACTGGGAAACTCTGGACAAAGATGATAGTTATATAGGTATATCACTACATTCACACAGCTGTCCACCATTTTTAATTATTCCCAGGGATATTTAAGGAGTAGCAATTTAGTTTTTAGAAGCTAGTGTTTGAGTGTGGCTTGGTGGTTCACCTTCCTTTAGCCTTGGATGTGTGTAAAATAGAGTATGGGGGAGATTATAGAATAAAGGTATACATACTAGAGAGAAAAAAAAATAGTTATTGATCAGGTGCATAGGGGGTATGAAATACCAGAGAGTTAATTGTGAGGAACAGTGTCTAGAAGTAGAAACTAAGAAGTAATTTTGTGTTCAATGTAAGCAGGAAGGGAAATTGAGGAGAGGCTCCTCAGCACCAGTATTTATTGAACTCCAGCACTGGATGATGATGAGTTATATCTTTAAGTTATATACCTTTAAGCTGGGTAGACAAAAGGTAGACTTTGCAACCTTATGTCCATTTCATGGTGAAATAGCAGCTATTTGTGGAATAATGAAGAATGAATCTCATCATATGCAAATATTTGACAGCTGTCCTTCTGAGCTCCCAGTCTATCTCCACTGAAGAACAATCAGGGGAAAGTTATCAAACCCAGAGTCTGGATGTAAGATGGTCATTTACACACACACACCTCCTATTTTTAAAGTGAAATGCATTCCTTATTTATTCAAAAAGATGTAGTCAGTTAAATTTAAATGGATTTTAACTTAATTTACTAACTTGGATTGCTAAATCATAAATTCATCTATTTGAATCATGAGGGAATCATGCCCAAGAGTAACATATAACTATATGTTTTTAACTGTCACTTGAATTATATATGTTGGATCCAACTTTCAGTAGAGCTGATAATTTATCACAATTAGTGCTTATTAATGTCTGTGCTATGCTTTTAGCTTCTTATTAAGGTCAGACTCATACAAGGAAAAATGGTCTCCCATTCCTAGGTGAATGACATATACCAATAACCTTTTCTAACACTTTTCATCTGACTCTACTACCCAAAAATTACTGTCAAAGAAACCTAAAACTAACACTAGAAGGGTTCCTAAAATACCTGCAGTCCAATAGATCTTAATTTCTGAAGGTGAATGTGAAAATTGCAATATTCCTATAACATTTAAATGGTGACTATTTGTTATGGTAGGTGGTTATTTCATCTAACAAAACTAATGATTTGTAATGGTTGTCTTCAGTTACCTAAGCTGATGACCATAAAGGAGAGGCAATTAGCCAGTAATAACAATGTTCCACAAGGAACATAAAGGAGAGAAGATAGTATATGATTTGGATGTGAATTGGGAAGTATGAAAGTTCAACCATTGAAGCAGTATTCATTGGCAATGTAAGAATAACACTGCAGTTAGGCATCAAACCTTTATTAAGTGCCTACTCTGTGCCAGGCATCACATTAGGCTGCACAGAGGGAGGAAAACAAAACCATTAGGTAGATTCCACCTAACCATACAAGGTCACTGATAATCTGACCTTTGCCTCCTTCTGTATCTTCTGCCTCTAATCAAACTGGCTTACATACTATTGACACAAATATTTTATAAATGTTTCCAACAGTAGGTATTTGATAGATCAATTTTATTTGCCGGCATTCATGGTGGTCTCTCTTCCCAGAATGCTTTTCTTCCCCTTTCTTATTCACAGTTCAGAAGAATTCAGTTGAATTCCTCCATGCTTCCTCTCACTGATATCAGTTCCTTCAGGAAGTCTTCCAGGGCATAATAGCATCACTGATTTCAAACTGGAAGAGACTTCAGAGGTCATCTGTAACAAACTCCTCATTTTTGATAGTTGAAGAGATTGAATAAAATTAAAGGTTAGGTGACTTCTCCAAAGGTCACACAGATCTAAAAGTCATAGTTGGCATTCAAATCCACATCTGGTCATGTCCCAATTCAGTGATCTGTCTCTTTTCTGTTTTAACATGGCATTTATTGTTCATATCCTTCGTTAAAAATTTTTAAAAAAAATACAATAAATATGAACCCAATAAAAAGAAAACTTCTGGAGGATCTTATACATTGTTGTAATTCATGTGTTTACACATGCCATGGAAAGTACTTCTCAAAGATTATGTTTTTAAAGTAAGTTATTTCTATCCTCATCATTAGCAAATATTTAACAATAAAACTACAAAATTCTTTTTTAAAGATTTATCAAATTTATCATTTTTTCTTTTCCTTTTAAAGGAATTACATTTAATCAATTTAAATATAATTAAATAAATATTAAATAATTAAATAAATTTCATGAAATAAAATTTTAAAAATTACAAATTGATTTTGGGCAAAAAAAAAGGAAAACAATGACTAAAAGAAGGAAAGAGAAAATAGAAATAAAATGAGCTTTAAAAATTTACTCCTTACAAATTGATATTGCTTTTCTTTCTGCTTTTTTTTCCTTCTAATTATTACATGATGATTTCCATATTTTATTGTAACTTTTTTCCTAGTAGTCATTTACAGGAATCTTGTTCAGGTATGAACAGTACTCACAGCTCTATAATTATGGGCTTTTTCACTGAATGATTAATAATTAATATCTTAAAAAAACTTTGGCATATTGTCATCTCAAAACAAGCATATACTTCTACTCACTAGTTTTCCTATGTTAATATTATATATTATAAAGATAAAGAATAATTCATTGAATACATTTTGAAAATATCATTTTAAAACAATTTTTTACCATATGCCTGATTATCTATGCCATTTAAATGTAAGCTCCTGGAAGGGAGGAAATTGTGTGTGTGTGTGTGTGTGTGTGTGTCTGTGTCTGTTGTGTCCTCATTTCTTTGCCTGATGACTTGGAGAGGGCCAGTATTGAGCCAGTCCAGTCATGGGTAGAGTCTGGGTCAGGATTTCCCTAGGCCCCAGTCCTTGTGAGGGCTCATTGTTTCTCAGGGTGATTGGCTCACTATCTTTCCTTGTTTAACAAGGGAACAGGGATTACTGAGAAGTGATTAATGAGAAGTGATCCCATGAAATAAAGTACTAGGAGGGAGAATACCAGATGCAATCACTTTTGCTATTTATATATAAACCCTTACCCTTAGAAAAATAAATGGACTGCCTAGACAGCTTCATATCTGACTTGTGTCTCATCATTCCCACTCTCACATTTGGCCTGCACCCCTACAGTGTGGGCATCAGTGTCTGACACAAAGTAACGCTTAATAAATGCTTGTTAATAACATTTGTGTAAGAGACTTTGTTGAAGGACAACCTTTCAGGCAGTCTTTTGATTGACCTGATCATTTATCATTTAATATATGTGTGTATGAATGTATGTATGTATGCATATATGTGTGGAGAGAGAGAGGAGAGAAAGAGAGAGAGAGAGAAACAAGAAAAAGATAATGAGATCTTGTGATCTTTATTGCTATCAGCCAAATGTCACAATTTTTCAGAGAGTTTCAAGAAAATTTGGAAACTAAGTTCAATTCATATTCCCAAAGGAATCTCTAATATAACCAATCGATGGCCATTCTGCCTTTTCTTTGAAGACCTCTGGTGAGTGGGAGCTAAGTCTCCAATCAATCCAAGTTATTTTTAGGTTATTTGCTATCAACTTGCTGAGAACTATTTCGTCCTTACTTTAAGACTAATTTTTGTCATTTGAAACTTCTACACACTGTGCCTACCTCTGACCTCTAGGACAGTGTGATCCTGGGAAATTGTATCAGCAATGCAATATTCACAATGCCTATGGAAATTACAGATATGCTGATGTAATTGTCCATCACAAAATATATCAGGCTTGCTATATGGGGGAATAAGCTGGAACATTTATTAAAATACCAAAAGACTGAATCCCAAAAACAGAAAGTCAAAGCCATCAGAGTAGTTATGAAGTTGGCACAGGCAGATAAAGTAGAAAGCACCCACATTCTCAAGCCTTTAAAACAGAACAGGCTACCTCAGGCAAAGGTCCTCCTCTCCCCACTCACAGCAACCACCCAGCGTCCAGGAAGCATGCTCCCTGGCAGTCCTCAGCTGGAGTCCTTAGCAGAAATTCTGGCTGACTCAAAAAGGGGTTCACACTGCCGCAACCGCTGCCTCTGCTGCCGCCGTCGCCGCCACTGCTAGCCACTGCAGGGACTCTAGCTTGGCTTCCACTTCCTCTTGCTCTGCCCCTTCCTTCTATGTCAGCAAGTCCAATGGGGCATGGAAGATCTTTAAATCCCATAACCCTTACAGAAATGCACTAAAAATGACTCTCTGAAGGAAAAGAAATTCTAGGCAGGGCACAAATTTGTTTGATTTACATTATTAACATTTTCCATATCACCTTTAATCTAGGCAATCAGCAAAGGAATGAATCAAAACTTAATTTTCTGGGGTGGTTTGGTGGTGCAGTGAATAGAGCACTGGCCCTGGCCACAGTAGTACCTGAGTTCAAATCTAGCCCTAGCACCTACTAGCCATGTGACCTTGGGCAAGTCACTTAACCCCAATTGCCCTGCCTTCCCCCTCCAACTGGAAACAAACCAATTTGTGGCTTTTGCTGATTTCTGAGGTATAAAGGATCACACTGAACATGGAATAGAAATAAAACTGAAACTGGCTAGAACAACATTCTATGCTCTTGAGACCACATAGAATAAATCCAATGGCTATTCCCCCTAAATGGGAAAATAACCTTTCAAATCTGCAAGGGTTACTCTCACACACCCTTTGAATTTTCCCCCCTCCTGATTAAATTTTCTTAATTATTTCAATCAGTCCTGTAATGTTGTGAATTCCAAGTCCTTCATCTTTTCTGGTTACCATCATCTCATGGTCTCTAGATTTTCAGTCTCTTCCCTAAAATAGAGTGAGGAGAACATGAGGCTGGTGACTTTGCACAGGCCTCCCTCACTTAAGTCCAGTGCACTTGCAAGTCATGGCATCAGTTTCCTGATGTCATGGTCCTCTTTAAGAAGGAAGAAGAAAGAACAACAAAAACAACAGCAGCTAGAACTGAATACACTATTCCAGTTTTAGTCTAATGGAGCAGATTTAAGAACTACCCCTTCCTTCAGTTCTTTAAAGTAATTCAGCTCACCCTCAGTACTAAAATCTAACTTTTTACATGCTACATCACACTGTTGAAATACACAAGTCCTCCAAACATCCAAGTCCTTTTTTAGAAAAAAAAAATCTCATATCTCTCTTATGTTATATTTGCAAAGCTAAGATTTTCAACCTAATTAATATTTTCTTTTGGTTTCATTTTTACAAGATTTCAAGTTCCAATTTTTTTCTCCCTCTCCTCCCTTTCCCTCCAATGGCAAGCAAAATACATGGTTATACATGGGCCACATTAGTCATGTCATGAAAGGAGAAACAGAACCCTAGAGAAAAGTAAAAATAAAGTGAAAATAATGTGTTTTAATCTATATTCAGACTCCATAGTACTTTCTCTATATGTGTATAGCATTTTCTGTCATGAGTCTTTTGGAATAGTCTCAGATAATTGTGTTACTGAGAATAGTTAATTATAGTTGATCATCACACAGTGCAATTCTTACTGTGTACAATGTTCTCCTTGTTCTGCTCACTTTATTCAGCATTGGTTCATGTAAGTTTTTCCAGGTTTTTCTGAAATCCACTAGCTCATCATTTCTTATAGCACAGTAGTATTCCATTACATTCATGTATCACAACTTGTTCCCCATTCCCCAACTGATGAACATCCCCTTAATTTCCAGTTCTTTACCCCTTCAAAAAAAAAAGCTGCTACAAATATGTTTGTACATATAGGCCCTTTTTGCCTTTTTATGATCTCTTTGGAATATACCTAGAATAAAAGAGTATGCACAGTTTGATTAGCCTTTGGGGAGATTTCCAAATTGCTCTTCAGAATGGTTGGATCAATTCACAACTCCCCCAACAATGCATCAGTGTCCCACATTTTCCACATCTTCTCCAACATTTATTATTTTCTTTTTCTGTCATATTAGTTAATCTGATAGCTGTTAGTACTTCAGAGTTGGGTTTTGGATTTGTTTTGTTTTGTTTGCTTTTTGGAGGGGGGGAAGGTAGGGCAATTGGGGTTAAGTGACTTGTGTTAAGTGTCTGAGGACAAATTTGAACTCAGGTCCTCCTGACTCCAGGGCCAGTGCTCTTCTCACAGCACCACCTAGCCACCACGTCAGAGTAGTTTTAATTTGCATTACTCTAATCCACAGAGATTAAGAGCTTTTCTTCACATGATTATAGATACCTTTAATTTCTTTATCTGAAAACTGCTTGTACATATCCATTGACCATTTGTCAATTGGGGAATAATCTGATAATTTTTTTTTTTTGCTTTTTGGAGGGCAATTGGGTTTAAGTAACTTGCCCAAGGTTACATGGCTAGTTTTTTTTGTGTGTGTGGGTGTTAAGTGTCTGAGGCTGGAATGGAACTCTGGATCTCCTGATTCCGGGGCCGGCTCTTTACTCACTGCTCCACCTAGCCGCCCTAATCTGATAATTTTTAACTTTCTATTGTTGGATCAGTTTGAATCTGAAATATGTTTTGTCATTTTCATTGGTGTTTAGGTTCAGACTTTCATGTACATTACTTTGAGGTTGCTATTGATTTCTGCTCTTCAGAACATCATGGTTTAAGTTTTTCTTTGATTTATTATAAATGTGGAATGATGGTGAGCCATTCTGTATGCTTTTCCTTAAATTGTAGGGGTTCTTTTTCCCTCCACGATGCCTACAACATATGTTGAATTTACAAAAATTTTACTAAGATGTATCTTGTTGTTTTTATTTAGTCATGCCCAGCTCTTTATGAGTCTGTGGACCTCAGCCTATGGGGTTTACTTGGCAAAGATAATAAAACAGTTTCCCTTTCCTTCTTCAGTGGCAAATAGAGGTTAGGTTTCTTGTTCAAGGCCACATAGTTATGAAGTTTCTGAGACTGGATTTGAATTCAGGGCTTCCTGATTTCAAGCCCAGAATTCTCTTCAGTCTGTCATCTACTGCTCCCAAGATGTCTAGATGCATTTGAGATTTCTTTTTCTTAGCATCCTAAGGATTCTTATAATCTACACTTTGTTATGTGTTTCTAATATTTCTGTGACTTTTGCTTTTCCGCGTATTTTCTTTAAGTATTATTCTTTTCCCATGTATTTTTTTTAATTTCTGGCAAAAAAAAGCAAAGCAAAACAACAATAAAACCTTAAAACAAAGCATTTCTCCCTAGATTCACTCTTTGTATACAGTTTTCAAGGAAGCTCTTTTTCAATATTTCTTTTTTATTTGTTTATTCCTTTTTCCCTCTGTGCACATTGGCATACAAATTCTGTTATTTTACATTCTGGAGAATCTTCTTGGCTAGATGATGTGTCTGTCACTTGTTCTAAAAAGCTGCAATTTCTGCTTAGACTTATTGTCTTTTCTTTAAAACTTCTTTCTTTGATATTTTCACTTAATTCTTTGTTTTTATCAAGCAAAATATGGATATTTGGAGTTGTGTCATTGTTGTTGCATGGGGCCTTGTATAATTTGTTTTCCTCCCCCATGGAAAGTTGAATTAATTTTCTTTTTTTTTTTTTGTTCTAAGGTATTTGCTCTTTGAGAGGAGTATTTGAATTTGCATTCATGTATGTATTCTCTTTTCCAATCTCATCTTATATGACATCCTTCTTGAAGTTGCACATCTTGTTAATACCTTCCATGTAAAGGACCCATTGTTATTGTCCTCCTTTCCTAGCTGGGTAATCTCAGAAATGACCCAAAGTGTGTCATCATCTGTAGTCTCAAGAGCTATATTCTCATGACTGTTTGACAAGATGGTATGAACATAACTAGATAACACTGCTGAAAGAAAACTTTGACATCAAAGTAAATGGGTTGTTCTTCTTTGTAATGGAAATGAAAATTTAAAGATCTTCCCTGACCCTAGGCTAAAGTGCACCTGGAGCCTGGGGTGGGAGGCTTGTTTTTCAGTAGATACTTCTTGATTGGCCAGTGAGTCAATAAGGTTGTTACATTCTCTGAGCCAGGAGAAGGCCATATAAGCCCTGATATGTAGCTTTGTTTTGGGGGGCTCACTTTGAGAGAAGTGTTCTGTGATTTGATCATATGAGACTCTGAGAAGCTGTTGGTTGTTGGGAGCCCCCCCACACATACACACCCGGCTTTGAAAAACCCAGATGTTGATTTGGTATGGATGTAATGGTTGGACAGTTTTGGAAAACTGTCTACTTGATCTGTTTCTCTGTCTTGATAATTCTGTCTGTATATTCTGAAGTTCAGGGTGCTGACCTTTTCCCCCTGAACTAGGTAAATGATACATATTTGACTGATTAAAGTAAGCTTGTTAACCCATTTTGAGATGCTTTCCTTTATCAAAGTAGATCCAAGAACCTGTATTGGCAGCCACCCTAGAGACACAGAGGTGCTTGCTGCTACAAAATAGCATCATGAACAGGATCTGCAGAGTAAACGGAAAGTATGAGGGCTGGGATAATTGTTCGTTTCCCAGTTGTGATAGCTGTGACTCTGTGAAGCCATGAACCAGGAGAGAAGAATGGCTGCATGCAGACTTCGCTGAGCTGAGAGCAGGAATGGTGAGCTGCCTGCATCGGGACCTGGGCAGAAGCCAGGAGCGGCTGCCGCCTGCGGGAGGAGAAGGAACCCAGGAGTTGGGAATTCAGCCACAGGAAAAGATAAGAACTGAGCAGCAAAGCAGGGGCACTGAATGTGTTTCCTTGCTGCATCCCACAATTTGGGACCCAGGGGGAGGATGGACTTGTGACTATGGTGGGTGGCATGAAGTGCCATGGACTCCCACTGACCCCACCTTGTTGGTTTTGTTGCCCAGCCCCATCTCTGTACTTGGAAGCAGGGGCTGGAGCTGTGTGAGGGGAAGGAAACCCCCCTCCAATTTGGACTCTTGTTTTGAATTGAGGTGATAATGAAATGTACTTTGTGTTTGTTTAAGGCCCAGTGGCCACTTTGGTAACCTTAGCTCTGTATCTTGAAAATGTGAGCTAAGAGATGTTTAGTGCTAATTCAAAAGTAAATTGACTATGCTATGGGCATGAAAGATATTGGGGTGAAGGTAATGGAAATGCAAATTTAAAGATCTTCCCTGCCCCTAGACTAAAGTGCATCTGGAGCTTGGGGTGGCAGGCTTGTTTTTCAGTAGATAATTCTTCATTGGCCAGTGAGTCAATAAGGTTGTTACATTCTCTGTAGCTTTGTTTTGGGGCTCACTTTGAGAAGTGTTCTGTGACTTGACCTGGATTCTGGGAAGCCATTGTTGAGAGCCCCCTGTCAGCTTTGAAAAACCCAGATGTTGAAACCCAGATGTTGATTTGGTATGGATGTAATGGTTGGACAGTTTGGAAATCTCTCTACTTGGTCTGTTTCTCTGTCTTGATAATTCTGTCTGTATACTTTGAAGTTCGGGATGCTGACCTTTTTCCCCTGAACTAGGTAAACGATACATATTTGACTGATTAAAGTAAGCTTGTTAACCCATTTTGAGTTGCTTTCCTTTAACAAAGCAGATCCAAGAACCTGTGTTGGCAGACACCCTGGGGATGCTGGGGTGCTTGCTGCTACATTCTTTTCCATCCATGTTCTTCTAAAGTCCACCTTCTTTTTTTGCTTCTGTTAGGCTACAGACATCTTTCTACTTTTGAAATCATTAGATCAGGTTACTATTTCAATAATAAAAGAAATTGCAATAAAGGAATGAAACAAACTGATGTGATAATGTTTTTTTAATAACAGCTTTCAATCTATCAGTAACAACATAGCTTTCATGAGACAAAGTTAAAAAATTAGATTATCCACTTTATGAATATTGATGATTCACTGTATCTTCAGTTAGACCATAGAACTCTTTTAATAGATTACATATAAATCCTTGTGGCTAGAATCCTCACAATAGCCTAGAGTAGGGCAATTTACACTCCTAATAAAAATGTTTATTGTTAATAGAAAATGATTTTCCTGCCATCTTTATGACTGAAAAGTAATTAGATGCTAATTTTAAGTCCTATGAATGTTTTTCCCTCATAAAAGTCATTAGAGAGTTCATTATGATACTTTTTCACAAGATCTAGTAACATCTACTATCAGGAAGGCTTAAATATCTACTTGGCAATTAGAAACATTGAATGTGGCCCTAAAATTAATGTGACATATTAATTAAAACTAATATTATGAACATTCCTGACATAATAGTAAGTAATCCATACATTTCATTGCCTGAAAAATACCTTTGGTACAGACATGATTTTATGCAATTAAACCCAATGTCTGCTGATAAGTTAAGGAGAATATTAAAACTTAATATATTTCAGAAAATACAAAGCTCTTGTGATTTAGGTTTGATGGGATCAACTCAACTACCAAAATATGGATTTTAAACCCAAAATCTACCTGCCTTTGTTTCCTAGAAAAGTTATAAACTGAAATCAATAAAGAGAGACAAGGTAGCACTTGGTGTTCAACTTAGATTGGATTATGTTTTATTCAGTGTATCACTTTTGTTACAAATTGGAGACTTTCAGAGAAAAGCAGCCATAAAGGGCAGATTTTTGAACCTGTATCATTTTCATTTATTTATTTGGTATGGTTACATTGTATTCTTTTCTATATAAATATTTTTTTTCCAATTACACGTAAAGATAGTTTTCAGAAGTCATTTTCATAAGATTTCAATTCCAAATTTTTCTCCCTCCTCCCTCCTCTTCCTGTTCCCTCTTCCCCAAGATGGCTATAAATATCAACATATTCAAAAGAATCTGTAATCCCATCAATATGTCTTCTTCCTCCATGATGAATATCTCAACCTATACCTTGTTATTCTTGTGCAACTTTTGTCCATGATCTTCTCTATGTTTGCCATAGGGAATGCATCTAACATATCAAATATATGTCATGCTTTCTCAGTGATATAAGTGGAGGACATGTGCGGTCCATCAGTTCTTCTTCAATTATGCTTCTCACTCAGCAACAATTCGTGCAAGTCTTTCCAGGTTTTTTTTCTGAAACCTGCTTTCTCCTCATTTCTTATAGCACAATAGTATTCCATTGCATTCATATACCAAAATGTGTTCAGCCATCCCCCAGTTGATGAATATTACCTCAATTTCCAATTCTTTATCACTGCAAAAAAGCACTGCTATAAATATTTTTGCATCTGTCAATTTTTTCTCTCTTTTTTTAAATGATCTCTTTGGAATATAGACCTAGTAGTGGTATTGCTCAACCAAAGGGCATACACAGTTTTATATCCCTTTGGGCCTAGTTCTGATTATTTGACAAGTGGTCAAAGTAGTGAAGATAATTCTGGTGGGTTAGAGATAGGCAGTCATGATATACTTACCTTCAAGTTCTTGAATTACAATATGAATAAAGGCTAAATCATTTTGTATTTGGGTCCAGAAATCAGCACAAGGAGCAACTGGTGGAATCTGAAGAGATATATTTATACTTTGTTTTTGTACATGTCTATAACAATGTGAGGTATCCCAAAGTAGAATGGACTACCTCAGGAGAGAGAACAGGCTTGATATTGTCTTGGTCTATAAGCTGTGCCTCAGTGACTATGATATAACAAGTTGTAGAGAAGAGTTTTCCTTATATATGGGTTGAACTAGATCATCACTGAGGTGAATTCCTTCTACCTCTCAAAATCTATTATGTTGTGATGTTTCAAATCAGTCTCAGAGATCCAGTACTTGTGTAGAGTTGAGACCAAGTTAGTAAAATCAACGACTATCTTGGCCTTCCTGATTTGATTCTTTATAGTACCATTTCATTACCTGGTCTGAAGAGGATGAATTTCTAAAATACCAAATAGTCCTGTTCAAAAGAAAAAAAAATAAGTCCTAAATCTCAATAAATATTATTTGATATTTTCCTATTATTTCCCAAGAATTATCACTTAGTAGGAAGAATGTATCTGTCTACCTGTATTACCTGACCTACATGCTTATCAAATGTGTGCTATATCTTCTTTGAACTATTGAACTTGGAGTCAATAGTTCCAAAAATATAACCTTTTTCTTTGCTTGCCAGGTCTCTTGCGAGCAAATATCAAAGAAATTGTCCAGTGTCTCCCTTGTTTGAAATATGATGACCTTTAGAATAGATGTATGTGTAAATTTGCAAGTATTGTTATTGCAGTATTTAAATTTTTCTTCCTGACCTTTGGGGAGAAAGTACATTTGGAGGTTAATTGTATGCACCCCTTTTCTCAAGAGAAATCACCCTTTTCTACTATAGAAATTAAAAATATCAAAATTTCCTTTTAAGTAGTAACACCTTTAACTTTTTGGTACTTAAAAATATTGCTCTCAAAGGACTTAAAAATGAGCAGTTTAAACATATGATTTCACATTAATAGATTTTAAAAACTTGCATCCAAAATGACTGCAGTTCAACCTTGCACCCTTGAAAAGTTTTTAAAAGAAATCATTTATTAAGAAATTCTGAAAGCTACTGTAATGCAACAAATATAAAGATAACATTTTTTTCATATATACAAGTATGTCTTAATGACCTTAAGAATCTCCTTTAAACAAACAAAAAATATCTTTTAAATACCAATACCCTTTGGCAATTCTTCACTTCTTTGAGTGGCAGCCAGTTAGCATAATGGGAAAGTGAACTTAGATCAAGAAAATCCAAGTTTAAGAGCATATATTTAGTAACAGTGTGACCATGAATGTCACTTAAATTCTCTGGAACTCAGTTTCCTGAGCTTTAAAAATCAAAATAATAATAATAATAGTTCCTAAGGTTGCTATGAGGACCAAATGACATGACATACAGAAATCTCTGTGCAAATCTTACATAAATGCTAGCTAGAAAATGAAAACAAATATGAGGATCACCCAAGGGCTGATTGGTAAATTAGTAAATGCCAACAGGATATATCTTAAGGAAAACAAGTGAGTTTGAGTGGAACAGATGTAATCAATAGACTTGATTTAGCATAATTGAAGAACTGATGGACAACCCATGTCCTCCACTTATATCACTGAGAAAGCATGACATCTATCTAATATGTTAAGTGCATTCCCTATAGCAAACTTAGGGAAGGGCATGGACAAGAGTTGCACAAGAATAATAAGGGATAGGTTGAGATTTTCATTATGGAGGGAGAAGACATATTGATGGGATTATAGATTCTTTTGAATATGTTGAGATTTGAGTACCATCATATATTCAATTTTGTGTTTTTATGAATCCTTGATTTCATTTATATGAATATATTCCATTTGTGCATGTGGTAACTTATTCATAAATACTATAAAGATCATCTTTGTGATGCAGTTTCATCTAGTTCTTGTAGTATTTCAGAGATACTAGCATAACCTTTGGCTTTTCCATAGGTAACCCCTCAATTTCATCATATGACCAGTCCAATTCCTATTTCCATGTAGATATTAAAAAAATATTAACAACATACCACATGGCAAAAAATGAGCTAAGGGATGGGGATACAAATACAAATAAATAATAATCCTTACTATCACGAACTTTGCCCTCTAATGATGTAAGACAAAAAAATAGTGAAGGAAAGTTTTACTGAGATGATTTCCTTGTTAAAAGGAAACATTCATTATGGTAGGGAGAGAGGTTGGTAATACAATATAACTTAGGAGAAAGCACTATAATGCAAAAACAAGTGAAAGAAAAAAATGATGGCAACCATGAGGGTAAGGAACAGTATAATTGGCAATGTTGTTGATGAGGAAGAAAAGTCTAAATGATGTCAGAAGGAGAAGCATCAGGGATAGGTTTCTTGATGAAATTATATACCAGGTTAGGAAATCTCTAATCAAAAAAGAGAGCTGAAGGATAGAGGTTTCTCTAAGTTGGGCAAAAATTGAGGAAAATGAAAAGTCCATAGAGTGAGTTGAACCAGGATTGAATATAAGGACAACAGTTCAAAGGAGGTATTATGAGCCATTTGTGCAAACAGATTCTACATATAGTCAGATCTTGATTTTTGCATAGTGATAGATACACTAACTTTGTGACCTTGGACAAATAATTAACCTTCCTCTGCTTCAGTTCTTGCATCTGGAAATGAAAGGTTTGGACTAGATGCCTTTAAGTTCCCTTCCAAACCTTGATCTACAACACTAAAACAATATAGAACAGGAAATAATCAAACATCTGATTATGTCTTATATCACTTATTCTACATAAGTCATTTTTGGCAGAAAGCTGTAGCCCACGTACACCCACAAGGCATCTTTCAATTGCCCCTTGGGTCACTTACAATTTTGATTCATCTGGTAACATTGTGTTCCATGATTCATGGCACATATCACAGCCACTCAACTGAGCAATATTCTACATTTTTATAAAGAAGCTAGTATTTTATTATTGTCATGAAAGTTACATAGTTTAGTCATTTAAAAGGTAAATTTTGCAGCATTTCAAACTCAATTAATATGACAAATTATTTGGAGTAAATATATTAAATTTTCAAAGAGCATTTGCCTTGGACATCAACAAAATGGGTGCTCTCTTTGTCTCTGTGTTTCTGTGTTTCTGTCTCTGTCTCTCTCCATCTCTCTATCTCTCTGCCTCTGTCTCTCTCTCATTTCTCTCTGTTGGTTTTAGGTTAGGAAATCTAACACAGAGGATAGAATAATAAACTGGATTCAGGGATGTCTGAATTCAAATCTGCACTCAGACACTTACTGAATGTGACCCTAGGCAAATCCCTTACCCACTTGCTGACTCATTTTGCTCAATTTTAAAAGGAGGATAGTAATATCACCTATCTCAAAGGATTGTTGTGAAGATCAAATAAACTATTTATAAAGAGTTTAGCCCAGTGCCTGACATAAATACTTGTCCTCTTCACTATATGGGTTTGGGTCTTATATCACTCTACTATCTATGATTTTCTTGTGTTATATTAATTTCAATGATTTCTGTACACAGAATTTTGAAGTAAGACAAATTCATTGTAAGCCATCCTCCCACCTCCATTTCCTACTCCATCATTCATTCTTCACATTTTCCAGTTTTCCAGACTCACTTACTCTTCCTCTGATGAACATTACCAGACTTCTTGTTGGTTGTTTCTTTTTGAAGAGGACCAGTGACAGAAAGGGCAGTACCTTGATTTGCAAATGGATTGGACTTAAGTGAAGCAGAGTTGCACAAAGCCCTTATAATGGTAAGAGAATTTGAAGATCTTCCCATCCACTTAATAGGCTTAGGGAATTTGAAGATCTTTCCTGCCCCTTAATGGGCCTCACTGGGTATCCAGCAAGAGAGGCTTGCTTAGGGGAGACTTGTTTTTCAGGAATGTATATACCTTTTGTTACTTTGTAATTAGGCAGTGGGTAGAAGATTTTGATGTTCTCTGACCCTGGAGAAGGTTGTATATACTCTATGAGGTGAGGCTTTGCTTTGGGTTTCACTTATGGGAAGAGTTGTGTGATTTGGCCACATTAGACCATGGGCAGTTGTTGAGGCCCCCAGCTTTGAAAACCCAGATGTTAGTGCTTTGCTCTCTGGTAACTCAGTATATATATGTAATGTATGTAATGGTCAGACAACATATATATGACTAAAGTGAGATTGTGAATCCCTTTTGAGTTGCTTTTCTTTAGAAAATCAGATAAGGGAGTGGAGCCAAGATGGCAGCATAGGAGCAGGAAAATTCTGTGCCCCCTCCATAACCACCTCAAATACCTATAAACAATGACTCTAAACAAAGTTTAGGGCTACAAAACCAACAAAGTGACAGAGAGAAACAATCCTCCTGCTGAAAACAGTCTAGCAGGCTGGCAAGAAGGATCCATTGCAGCACACTGGGAGCCAAGCTGAGCCCCATGTAAGTCCCTGGTTTTAGTTTCAGGGCGGCCATGACCAGCCCCAGCTGGAGGGACTTCAGGAGAGTTGATCAGCAGCATCTGTGGTGGTTTCCAGAATTATCAATCCATAAATGCCAAAGATAAAGTGAAAGGTCAGTGGACTTTGGGAACAGGGGTTCAGGGTGTGGTCAGGCCTCTGACCCTGGAGGGAGAAGCAGCTGAGGTGCAGTGGCCATGCAGTCACCACCATGTGGCTACTTAAGAGCTCCTGGCCTGCATATTGTAGTGGGAACAAGCAACCACTCTGAGGGATAATCACTCTTGCTTTAACTTGCTTGGATCTGGATTGCTGTCTAGGGAGTAGGTACTGGGGTGCATGACCAGTGTGCCAGAGGCAGTGGAGGCTTCTGAGAGGGCACCCAACTAATAGCTCCAGCAGCTGTGAAAACCCCAGAGATTTGGGACAAAGCTCTCCCCTCTGGAAGCAGAGCTCTAATGTGGCAAAAAGCTCAACAGTCAAGTAATTCAGTGGCAACATGAGCAAGAAAAGGAAGCAAAGCAAGCGCATCAATCCAACTTTGGATTCCTTTTTTGAGGACAAAAAGGATCAAAGCATGGAACAGGAGGAAGACAACAAAGTCAGAACTCTTGCACCAAAAGCTTCCAAGAAAAATATGAACTGGTTACAGGCCATAGAGGAGCTTAATGATTTTGAAAACCAAATAAGAGAAGTGGAAGAAAAATTGGGAAGAGAAATGAGAATGATGCAAGAAAATTATGAAATGAGAGTCAACAACTTGACTGAAGAAAATTATACCTTAAAAATAGACTAACTCAAAATGCAAAAAAGGCTCAAAAAGCCAATGAGGAGAAAAATGTCTTAAAAAGCCAAATTTACCAGATGGAAAAAGAAGCTCAAAAGCTCACTGAAGAGAATCATTCCTTCAAAATTATATTGGAGCAAATGGAAGCTAGTGACTTTATAAGAAATCAAGATACTATTCAACATATCCAAACAAATGAAAAAAATATAAGTCAATGTAAAATATCTCATTAAAAACCACTGACCTTGAAAATAGATCCAGGAGAGATAATTTAAAAATTCTTGGACTTCCTGAAAGTCATAATCAAAAAAAGAACATAGAAATCATCCTTCAAGAAATTCTCAAGGAAAATTGCCCTGATGTTTTAGAACTAGAGTGCAAAATAGAGGTTCAAAGAATCCACCAATCATCTCTTGAAAAAGATCCCCAAAAGAAAACTACTAGGAATATTATAGCCAGGTTCAAGAATTCCCAGATGAAGGAGAAAATATTACACGCGTCCAGGAAGAAATAATTTACATATTGTGGAAACACAATCAGGATAACAGGATCTGGCAGCTTCTACCTTAAGGGATCAAAGGGCTTGAAATATGATATTCTGGAGGTCAGAGGAACTGGGATTAAAACCAAGAATCACCCATCCAGCAAAACTGAGTTTTATTTTTCAGGGGAAAATATGGCTATTCAATGAAATAGAGAACTTTCAAGCATTCTTGATGAAAGAACAAAACAAAACAGAGTTAAATACAAAATTTGAATTTCAGATACAAGAAGGAAGTGAAGCATGATAATGTAATTAGGGAAAAGAAATCATAAAGAACTTATCAAAGTTGGAGTATTTATATTCCTACATGGAAAAAACAATAATTGTAACTTATGAAACTTTTCTCAGTATGAGAACAGATGAAGGGAATATAAATGTGTGTATACATATACATATATGTATATATGTATGTATACATATATTTGTCTATATAGGAGGGTATATGGGTGTATGAATACATATGCGAGTGTACAGGTATACATAGACAGAGCACACAGGACCAATTGAATAGGAAGGAAAAACACTTAAAAGGTGAAATTGAGAGGTGAGAGAGGAATATAATGAGAGGAAATGGGGAGAGACAGAATGGGGTAAATTATCTCCTATAAAAGTGGCAAGGGAAAACTGTTACAATGGAGGGCAAGAACAGGAAGGCAAAAGGAAATGAGTCAATCTTACTCTCATTGAATTTAGCTTAGGGAGGGGATGACATACACACTAAATAGGGTATCTCACCCTGCAGGAGAGTGGGGGGAAAGGAGATTGGGGGGAGGATAATTAAAAGCATGCCCTTTTGAGAAGGGACAGGGTCAAAGTAGAGAAAAGAACAAGTGGGGGTGCGATACCATGTAGGGAAATATATTTATTCTTTCATATTATATCCACTATGGAAATGTTTTGCATAGCTACACATGTACCACCTATATTGAATTGCGTATCTTCCCACTGAGGGTGGGTGATGAGGGAGGAAGGGAAAGAATCTGTAATTCAAAGTTTGAAAGTCAAATGTTTAAAAAATATTATTTTTTTTACATGCAACTGGGAAATAAGATATACAGGCACTGGGGTATAAAGATCCATCTTGCCCTACTTGAAATTCATATGGGAGATAGGGAAAGATATAGGAGAGAACAGATTGGGGGAGAGGGTATATAGTTTTGGGGTGGTGGGTAGGGGGAAGTTGGGGAGAAAAATTTTAACTCCAAATTTGTAACTTAAAATCTTGTGGAAATGAATGATCTAAACTAACAATAAACATAAAATTTAATTAAAAAAATAAAAGAGCAGTATTCTATAGAAAAAAGTAAAGAAAAGAAAAGCAGATCAAAGAATCTGTGCCATCCTTTATGCTAAGGTACTTGCTGCTACAGTCCTCAGCCTCATTCTTTCTTCCTCAGTTATCAAAGTCCATTGGCGGGTCAAAAGTGTGGATCAATGGTGGTGGCCTGGGATTCAGTGGATGACCTTAACCTCTTTAATACCTGACTAAGCTATAAGCACTCCAAAGCACCTGCTTCATCTGCCATCATGGCTGTTGGAGGAAATTGTTCTCATTCATACATTCTGCTCAGGTAAAGTCTTCAGATGCTTGAGATAGACATCCCCATAACTCACCAGCAGTTCTGAGTCCTATCAGGCACCCTCAACCTGGTTTAAAACATCTTTCAAGATGGTTTACTGGGGTGTGGCTGTGGCTTCTTGGTACCACATGTGAGAGTTGGGTGAGTCAGGTAGACACCAAGTTGGACGAACAGCCGTGAAATGCTCAGCAAGCCCTCACATTTTAGCCAAAGTAGAATAAATAAATCAGAAAAAAAGATGACTGGACAGGTCATGTGAAAAAGCCCTGGAGATTTTATTGACCTGTGAAGATGATATGTCAGGAATGTATCATGAGAGCCAAAAAACTAACATGCTAGATTTAACTAATAGAAATAGCTTCTAGAATAGGGATTTTCTGTTTGATACATGATTATATTTCAATGCTAAATAAGTCCATGTTTCTGTAACATTCCTGTTCTATTGATCCTCTATCCAGCACTAGTCTCCTCCCTTTCCCTCACCCATGCCCCCTCAGTCTCCTGACTCAATGACTTTTCATGAATACTTCCCTAGGCTGGAATTCTCCCTTTCCTTATCTCTGTCTATTGGATTCCCTAGCTTTTTTTAAGTCTCAGCTAAACCTCACCTCCAGCAAGAAGTCTTCCCTACTGCTCCTTCATCTTAGTGCCTTTCCTCTGAGAATTCCCCCAATCAATTTATCAATTTTATTTTTACATTGTTATTTGAATATTTTCTTAGCTCATCAGACTGAGATCCTTGAGAGCGAGGATTGTTTGTTTCCTTTCTTCATATCTAAGTTCTTAATACGATGCCTGGTCTGGTACATAGGGATTTAATAATGACTTGTATAAATGGAAATTTCATAAAAGGCAGAAAAGCGCTTCAGCAATTAAAGCTATTTCAAAGCAGATTAGGGGAGGAAGGGAAGGGAACAAACACTTATTAATCTTGCCTAGTATGTACTAGGTGCTATGTCAATTGCTTTATATTATTATAGCCTTTGATCTTCACGGTAACCCTCAGATACAGGCAGTATTATGATCACCATTTTACAGTTGAAGAAACCGAGGAAGACAGAAGTTAAGTGACTTTCCCAGGGATCCATACTTAGGAAGTGTCTAAAGCTTGACTTGAACTTGGGTCTTTCTAAAATGAGGCCCAGCACTTTATTCACTGCAGCACTTGGCTGCTAAAATATATAGTGGGTTCCTGATAACTTCAGATATTTAAGTAGACCAGACATCCATGCAGCAGGAATATAGAAAGGAATCCTCAGAATTTTTCATGAAGACCTCTATGGCCTCTTTTAACACTTAAAATTAAAGAATATAGAAAAATATGAAGTTATTGTCTCCTTGTTGCCACTCTTTAGGGGGTGATCAGTAGGACCAGTTCAGGATGCTGACATATGGTCAATGACTCAGTGAGGCAGTTGATGGAGGAGAAAGATGTGGGAAAAACAAACAAAGAGAAACTCTTATGATTCACAAATATTACTGATGGAATGATGTTTAAATATAACCTGGGACAAATCTTTAAGTGAGAAATGAGAAGACTGAGGTTTAGGTGAAATGTCTCCCAAAACCATGCTATCAGACCCCAGGCTCAAATAAAAAGAATCCAATTTAGTCCCTCTCTCTCTCCAAATATTATAATCAAGGAAAATAGGTAAGGCTTTCTCAGACTTTCCCTTTCTCCCTTCCTAAGTTATTATCATTATTAATATATTAATAAAAAATAGTTTATAATGTATTATTAAATATATTACACTATTATAGTAATATGATGTAATTACTATAATATTATTATTGTTAATTATTATTATTAGTCTTCTATCCTTTCTGAGTTCTGCTTTTAGCTATTTTTAAATGGATTGGGGAATCATGAGGGAGCACACTGTTATTTTTGTTTTATTGTTTCCCCCTTTATACCTTATATACTTTGAGGATGTCTTTTGGTCCTGAGAATCTTTTATTTTGTTTTAGTATTACAATATATTAGCTCCATCTTCCTTCCTCCTTTGCAAAACAACAACAATTTATCCTTGCAACTAATTCTATTAGAATCTTATAAAGTTGATTTTTTGCTAATCTTTGATAAATCAATTCACTCAATGTAGATGAAAGAATTTCTTATTTCACAACCTTTTTGCCAATTTAGTCTTTTAAAAATGTAAATTTATACCTCCTAAAGAACAGAACTTGGATTGCTGGATCACTGGTGCAAGATAGGCACACAGAGTCTGTTGTCATCTAGAATCTCACAATTGGAATGTTGTCTAGGTGAACTCATTTGGAAAGAAAGATCCCCCCATCACAACATACATGTAGTATATCCAGGTTTTGCTTGAACATATTAAGTAAGGGGGAAACTGCTGCCTGCCATCATAACCCTTTCTACTTCTTGAAAAGTCACATGATTAAGAGTCCTATGACCTTGTCTACAGGGCTTTATGTGCTGTTACTTAGATTAAGGAACTGACAGTGTGATTCATTCTGGCAATAATTATATGATTATGATGATAGAACAAGTAATTAAATTTTTCTTCTTCTGTCTTCACATTCATAAAATTAAAATAGTAATTTGCTTACCTCTAAGGTAGTTATGTTCAAATGAGAAAATGAATAATGTACTTCATAAACAATTTGTTGTTGTTGTTTAGTCCTTCAGTTGTTTTTGACTCTTCATGACCCCATGAATCAGAACATACCCAGATCTTCTATTCTCTGCTATTCTCAAAAACTGTAGATGTCCAAATTCATTGTTTCCATGATACCATATATCTACCTCATCCTTTTTTTCTTTTACTTTCAATCTTTCTCAATATCTGGGTCTTTTCCAATGGGCCACATTTTCTTATTTGGTGGCCAGAATACTTAAACTTCAGTGTTTGACCTTCCAGTAAATGGTCTGAATTAAATTCGTTAAGTATTGACTGATTTGATCTTTTTGCCTGTCCAAAGGATTCTCAAAAGTCTTCTTCAGTGCTATAATATGAAAGCATAAATTTTGTGGTGATCAACTGTCATCAGAGTTCAATTCTCACAGCCATACATTGGTCCTGGAAAATAATAGCTTTGACTATATGGACCTTTGTTGGCAAGGCAATGTCTGCTTAGTATGCTGTCTAAATTTGCCATAGCTTTCATTCCAGGGAACAAGCATCTTTAATTTCATGGCTGCAGTTGCCAGTTGCAGTGATCATTTTGAATTTACTTAAAATTGCAGAACCACAGAATATTTGTCTAGATTCTGAGTCCCTTGATGGCAAAGAATCTATTTTTTTCCTAGCACAATGCCTGAAACATTGCCTAGCACAATGCCTGAAACATATTCAACCCTTATTAAATGTTTTTTTGATTTATTGAATCAAAATGTAAAAGAGAGAAGAAATGATCTTATCTCCTCATTTATTTTTTTCATTACAAATAATGCTTCTTTATTTATAAATTGTGATGCTATAACACCCTGTGCCATTTAGTTGGAGAGAAAACCATTTTGTCATTTCATTTGCCACTTTGGTGGAGTGCAATTCACTCTGACACCAAAGCTTGTGACTTCTCAGTACATGTTTTTTTTTTTTTTTGGGGGGGGGGTCTGTATCTGTTTTTAAAATTTTATTTTTTATTTATGGAATAAAACAAACATTTTCAAAACAGTAAAATAAATAGATGATCGCACATGAAATTACAAAACTCTTTTTCACAGTTTGCTATTCCTTTCAAATATACAAGAAAATAATCATGTAAATGTCTTTTCCCCCTTTTTTTCCCTCCTCTACCTTCCACCCTAGAGATGGCTACCATTACACACACACACACACACACACACACACACACACGTGTGTGTGTATGTATATATGTAGAATCTTTGTATCCCTTAATATTCCATAGCACTAGAGAACTAAAAAAAATGAGGTAATTAAGAACATACACCTGTGCAATAAATCGCAATATAATGAAATATTAAAAGGTCATAGAAATTCTTTGAGAAACGTTCATTTTCTTGAAAGGTCTTTGTGACTGCAGAGCTCTACAATTTCATAGAAAATGGTTTATTTTTTTTAATTTCAGAAAGTGATTGCTTTTTACATGACTAATCATGATATTTGACTCCATTCTTTTTCTTCATTTTTTTAAGGCTTGAGTATTTAATTAGCTAAGAAAAAAAGCAACAATGCCATAGGGCTCACCCTGCTACAACCCCTAGTTAGTATCTTACTATTGAGGCAGTATTAGAAAATGAAATTGTGTCATGAAATAATATATAGGATTGTCACTGTTCACACACATGGTACTGGTAAGCAGTTGGAGCACACCATATTGTGTTGTATTTTTACTTTTTTTTGCCTTTTTTTGTACCCCTAGCATTTAGCAGGATGTTTTGGTGTAGTTACTGAATGAGGCTAATGCCTTAAGGATTCAGAAGGGAAGACTCAGTTTCAGCTTTAATCATGTGTCTTTGAGGAGGTGGAGAGTTTACAAAAAAAACAAAAAACAAAAAAAAAACCCAAACAAACAAACAAAAACACCTTGCTGTCTATGAAAAGTCTGTTTCCTGTCATATCTAGAGAGAGACTGAAAGAAAAAAAAAGATCAAATTTATTCCCTGAGACAGCTGAGTTTCTAATCTTTATAATATACATGGATAAGAACAGATATTTAATTGGTTTATTGAGTGAATGGAAGGACCACTGTTCAAAAAATGAATTTAAGGTTTAAAGTGATGAGGAGAGGTGATTTTTGCAGTGGTCTTTCTCCTATAAAAGACTGAAAATAATTGTGTAAGCCCTTGGGCTTGTTAACCTTTTTAATAAATTATATAGCCTATAAATTTGGTGTTTATTTAAGATTAGAAAATTAGCTGTTTTATGTGCAGTGAAAAATGAGCAAGTGATTATAAAAATAATTTTCTCTAAGTTATTGAATCAAAACTATTTAATAAACTGGGGGTTCAGAGCTAATTGAATAAGCAGAAAGATTGCAATTGTAGTAATTATTGCCCAACCAAATACATTCTCAGAGTACCTAAAATCCAAAATGATGAGAATCCATTTGTCAATGAAGAAATTAACAGTCCTGAGGGGTGACCTCTCCATGAAGGACACAAATAAGCATGGTTAATCATAATAACTCTTCTACATTAGAAGAAACACATGCTTCATCCAATGATAGGCTTGAAAATTACAAGGATGTATTTAACACAGTCAAGGCAGAGGCATTTATCCTATGTAAACCATGTAATTATACAATCAACCTAGTAAGTAGAGCTTAATCCTGGTCAAACTACTCAGTAACCAGGTCAGGGTTGGCATTTAAGAGTACTTCATAGAAAGGGAAAAAATGGGGGAGGGAGGTTCATTAAGTCCTCTACACTTCTTGATGAAAACCTGACCATTTTTTTTTCAAAATTGTGGAGATGCATCTTTGGTCACTGTAATGGCAAGCAAAGGCAACTTCCAAGGTTGGGAATACTAGCATAGTGTTCTCCATTCATTCAGTGACAAACTGAGGCAAAACATTCACAGAACAGAGAAAATAAAACAACAACAACAGTGTAACACAGTCATTTATCAAGTTCTCAATTCAATCACAAATTATCTCAATTCAGTCACAAAATATAGAATCAAAGTATCCCACCCCAAGCTAGTACATTCATTTAGTCAGTCACAAAATCTCTCTTCTCAAATGGAGATTAGTTTCCAATCATAAACAAAGTATATTCATTTGTTCTGTCACAGGGGACAAAAAGTCAAAAGTTTCCCACCCCTGGATCACAACTGAATTAAAATTATCATCAGTTAACACCAAGCACTTTCTCAAAAGCGGTAGTAGAGAATACAAAGGCCATTTTAGCCCTAAGCTGCAACAAGGCTAAGAGATCATCACAGCCTTTAATACCCAAAGAGAGGTCTTTTCTTCATCTTGACTGGGGGCCAAGTTCTCATCAATTTCTGTTCCTGGGGAGACAAAGCTTAACAAAGCCACTAAATGCATTGTCAGTGTCCTCATCAATTCACTCTCTGCCTGCAGAACAATCTCAGGACCTCTGAACCAACAGCAAGGTTCCAGAACTTCTACAACAACAGCACTGTTGTTGTTGTTGCAAGATGAACTTGGCAAAACAGCATCAAAAGGGACAGACAAAATATTGGCATCAGAGTTATGTCTCCTCGGTTCTCAGCAGCTCTGGGTGGCAGTTTTCAAAAGTCCTGGGCAACTCAAATTGGCCCTTAGCAGTTCAGGTGGCTTTGGCTGACAGTTCTGTCTCTCTCCCAGAAACTATGGCCCCCGGTAATTCTCTTCTCTCTCTGCCTCCACAGTACTGCTCCCCAAAAGTTCTTCTGCCTCTCTGCTTGGACCTTCTGTCTAAATCCAGGGCACCAGCTCTTCCCAGTTCAGTCCTCTCTCTTCTTGTCAACAAGTCCATCCTCCAAGTGGGATTCACAAGCTCTGGGTTTTAACCCTTAACTCCAAAACCAAGCAAATACAAGGGGATCTTTAAATTCCATTACCATTACAATTACCAATAAAATTCTAGCATTATCTAGAATTTTTGTCTCCGGTTCTCTGTACTCAAACTGACAGATGAGTTGGGAGGAACTATGATTTCTAGTTAATTAATTAGACCTAAGGGAATCTATGCAACAAAATAATTCAGTTCCAGAAGAATTTATTAAAGTTTTTCCTAAGCTGTATCTCCATATTTCACATGCCAGAGCTCAAGTTGACCAACACCAAAAAAATGTGATTCATGAAGGTAATTAATAGCAATCAAAAATTCATTTAAAATATGGATTTGCAAGGGGCATGGCAGATCAGTATCATTCTCACTGACCATAGTAACCTGGAACTATTCAGACCACTAAGTTCAATTTCATATTCATCAACCCCCCCCCCAAAGTCTGTGAAATATAGGCAGCTATAAATGTCCCAATATCTAATTTGAGAAACTCAATATGTCCATTACTTTGAGACACTTTCTACATTACACCAGTATAATTGGTATACAAGTGTATACCATCACCAACTATGATCCAGGGCCTATGCTAATGAAGATTGTATATGCTTAACTTCAGCATGAACTACTATATAATCTACCAGCAGCAGGCTTTATACAAGTACATTCCAGCTTAGCTATACATACTCCATGTAAGGGTAGAGAACAGTATTAAGTATGTACTCTGTGCCTGGCACTGTACAAAGTGGTTTAAAATGACTTTTCATTTGATTCTCATAACAATCCTGCAAGGTATGTGCAATCATATGATTCATATTTTAAAGTTGATGAAACTGAGGCACAAAAAGGTTCAGTGCCTTGCTCAGGGTCACATAAGTATTAAGTGTCTGATTCTGGATTTGAGCTCAAGTCTTTCTGACTCTACATCTAGTGCTCTTGCACCTTCTAGTTTTCTTTTCTTTTTTTTTTTAAGCAATCGGGGTTAAGTAACTTGCTCAAGGTCACACGGCCAGTTATTTCTGGGTGTGGTGCTGAGTATCTGAGCCCGGATTTGATCCAGGTCATCCCGGCACTGGAGATGGTGCTCTTACTCGCTGAGCCACCTGGCCACCCCTAAGCAATTGGGGTTAAGTAACTTGCTCAAGGTTACACGGCCAGGTGTTTCTGGGTGGGTGCTAAGTGTCTGAGCCCGGGATTCGATCTCCAGGTCTTCTCAACACTAGAGTCGGTGCTCTTACTTGCTGTGCTACCTGGCTGCCCCCCTTCTAGTTTTCTAATAAGGATGTTGTTATGACTGAAGATACTTTTGATCTTGATTATACTTCTTCAAATCAACTTTCTCCTGCCTAATATCACTCTTCACAAGGTTGGATGTACAATGCTCTTTCTTTGTTAGTATAACACTTTAGGTACCCATAAGGGCATCTTCAGAACTATGATGTATCTTTCCTTAGACTATTTGTGACTAGGAAGATGACATGGAGTTTTCCAGCTTATCCTTGTGAAATACATTATCAATCCAAAGTCTCTGTTTCATGACCTACAGGCTTATTGCAGCACCTGTCAACTTCTGTCCTGGGTTGAAGCAACAATATAATTAATTATGGATCTTCCCTTCTTTTATTCATATGGTGGTAGATGCCTCATCAAAGTGAATTTCCTCTTCCTGTTTCTGAAACTGCAATGGAACCAAGTCATCCATTTCTGTATATAGGAAATAGTCTGGCTCCAAGGCATTCCATCTTCTCTAAGCACAGAATGGTGTAGTTATTATCTTACCTGCTGTTACCATGGCTTCAAACTGCATTCTCTGAATCAACTAATTGTAGGTATTTGGGAAAGAATGCATTATCCAACATTCAGGTTCACTTCCAATACCTAGTTGATTGGCACAGTATTTGCTCAAAGAAAGAATATTTGAGCCAAAGCATAAGAACACCACTTCAGAATTGATAAAGGCCATTCACCTGCACTATGGCATGGCATTGTCTTCCCTGGGAGGTAAGATCTGAAAGGGGATATTTTCCAAGCAGAGAGCCTCCACTGACTAAAGAGGAAATCTTGAACTTATTATGACCATGCCAACTTATCAAGATGGGACACTGTTCACCCTTGCTGTAAAACACCAAAATTTGACCAAACAGATAGTCATTTTGTCCATGTTCCGTGGGTCAGTGCTGTTGATCAGAGAACTGTTAGCACCATGACCAGGAATTATAGTGAATGCAAAAGTAGAGAACTGATTCATTGTTGGAGATGTGGATAGATCTAAAGGAAACCAGAATGACTGCAGGAAATATAAGGACAAATGATCTTTCCTATGGGTGATATAGCCTTTGTTTATAAAATCAAAGTAAGGCATGATGATCCTCTTAGATATCAAAATGGTCCCACAGTATTATGTAAATTAACTGCAAATAAATTTTTCTTATCTGAGCAAGTATTTCTCTCTTCCTCAGTATGATGTTAGCAGGGAAGCAGTCAGGTGATTGCGTGCGTGTGTGTGTGTCCCTTTCCCTTAGCACCTGTTATCTTGTATAATCCTTGTCCCATGGTATTAATCCCAAATTAGAAAGAGGTCAACATTTTAGTAAGAACTTAATCTTCTATGAGAAAGTCTTTTGGAAACAGTGTAAGCTGCATTTTTTCATATATCACTTGAATGAGACTTTATGATTATAAAGATGTTTCTTAAGAGCTTAGATAACACTTGGAAGTATAGCTCCTAAGTGATTGTAGCCATCCCCAGCTTGCCATGTCTTCTCTAGCTGTTAACTTTCCCACTGCTACCCCAAGCCCTGTGCTTATGCTATTCTGAGAAACTAGATCTTGAACTAGAGCAGGGGTGGGGAACATGCCTGGAGGCCACATGTGGTCCTCTAGGTCCTCAAGTATGGCCCTTTGACTGATTCAAATGTGGCCTTGAGGCTGCAGATTCCCCACCCCTGAAGATAGTTTACTTTGCTTGGATCCCAATTTGGGCTTACTCCATATTTCCCTAAAAAATGGGCTTTTCCTCAGTTTTGATCATTGGTGCAATGTTAACCAAAAATTAGATGAGATAATACACTAAGGAAATTAATAAATGCAGGTATTAGGCATGTAATAATGATAATAATCAGGATTACATAATAATGCATATAATAATGATAATAATCAGGATTATATGGATTTCTGAAGAAAAAAGATACCTTGTTCTTTTTCAGCAGAGAGATGGGGTAAAATTAATGTAATATGAATGAGAAGCATATAGTTGTTCTTTTTTTCAGGGCAAGAAGGATCACAGTAAAAGCTGAAACCTTAGAAATTACTTTAATATGAAACTTTGGGGAGTCTCTTTAAATAGTCATGCGTCAAAATATTTCTGCAGCTACATATCATGTTTTTGTTCTGTGTGCACTCCAATGACTGCTCTGTAGCAAAAGAAATGTTTGTATCTGGGGAAAAGGCTGCGTTTAGGAACATCACTTTGACTCCTGCTTCCCTGAGATTGTAGCATGTTATCTCAACTTCCTGCACCTGTGTTTGTCTATCTACAACATATGTGAGGCGAGCTGCTGAGGCAAGATTTTCAAAGGTCATTTTGAGATCCTATGATCAAATAGCTGCAGATAAGGATACACATTATCATTGCCAAGCATAAAGCAACAGATGTATGGCATTATTCATTATCCTTCAATAGATCTCATTTAATGTGCTACATGAAACAAAAAACTATGCAAACGGAATAATTTTCTGTAAATCCTCTGATGTTCAAAACAAGCATTTCATTTATTAAGCATGATCAAGAAAAACAAGTTTTTTTTTTCTTTTTAGAGTACATTATTGTGAAAAAAAACAGTGTTAAGAAGTCTAAAAATTACATTGAGCTTCAGTAAATTTTAGTGAAAAATTCAGATAGTTGCATTTCAATTTTCTCTAAAGTAAACATACCAGAACACATAACAGGAAGCTGTAGTAAATGAAAAATACGGAAGAATAGAAGCAGCTATCACAAGTCAATACCTAAATAATTTTTTTTCTCCTCACCCCCCTGTAACTCAGACTCTTTTGGGACCAAACCTCAGAACTATTGGCAGAACTGCCCCTTCAATCATTTTTATCAGTAAGTACATGAAAACTAGACTGACTGTCCTCATGAAGTTTATATTCTAATCAATAGTTTCATTTGTGTGAGACAACTAGGAAGCTCAGTGGATTGAGTATTACCCTAGGAATCTGTGATACTTTGACTTTAAGCTTGGATAAAGCAGATTCACATATCTATGGCCTGGGAAGTCACCTAATAACCTCAACCTCAATTTCATTAATAAAATGGGTATAAAATAATATCTACCTCTTTTGGTTGCCATGAAAACTAAACGAGAACATGTATAAAGCACTTGGTAAATCTTAGAGTACTATGTAAGTGCTAGTTAAAATTGTTGTTCTTTTCATTATTATGTTTTTGTCTTCAAAATTTCTTCTCTAAACATCCCTTTAGATTGATACCCTTTAAAATGAGAAGGAAAAGATGGTTAGCTTTCTTTTTTGTTGTTGATTATTCAGTTGTTTCAGACATGTCTGATTTTTATAACACCATTTTGGGTTTTCTTTTCTCATGATTTTCTTGAATCATTCTCATTTATCTTCCCAATTTTTCCTTTACCTCTCTTAACTTGCTTTTGAAATCATTTTGAACTCTTCCCTGGCCTGAGACCAATTTTTTTTTTCTTGGAGGCTTTGGATGTAGGAGCTTTGACTTTTATCTTCTTCCAAGTCTATATTTTGATCTTCCTTGTCACCATAACTTTCTATAGTTAGAGTCCCCCTGCGGCCCCCCATCGTTTGCTCATTTTCCCAGTCTATTACTTGACTTTTAACTGTATGTTAAAGTAGGGTTCGGCCTCCAGGGTAGAGGGTGCACTGTCCTAAACTTCAGGAATTTTATCCTGTTGTTTTCAAAGATACTTCTAGAGACCTGTAAGTTTTCAGTTCTTCCAAGGTGGTGTGATCTAAGAAGAGGTGTTTACTACTCCCTTGGCCTGTGCTGTGGTCTGTGAGCGACCACAAGCACTCCTTTCTTCCTTGGAACTGTGAGGAGGGTCTCCCTTCCACTAGCTCAAAGCTCTGCCATACTAGTGTCCCCCTCCACCCTGGGACTGTCACCCAGGACTTCAACCCATATCTGAGTGTGGACAAAGCAACAAAGTCCTACCTCAGTGCTAACAAAAAGACCCCTGCAATCTCCTTCTCACCAGTTACTCGACCCCTTTACTGTCTGTAGACTTAGAGCGCTGGAAGTAGCCACTTCCTCTGTTGCTGCTGATTCAGTCACTCCCAAGGCCTGCTCCTGGCTTACTGGGGCTGGGTCTTTGTTGTCATGGTCTGTGCTGACTGCCCTCCTTTCTCAACCAGGTGTGACAGACACTTTCCGCTGACCTTCTCAGTTGTGTTGGGCTGGAAATTTTTTTCACTCTGGCTTTTTGTAGTTTCTGCTGCTCTAGAATTTGTCTAGAGTCATTTTTTAAAAAGGTATCTGGAGCAGTTTGGGGGAGAGCTCTGCTATCTCGCTTCCACTTCCCTTTTTTTTTTTTTTTTTGGCATATACTGTAATGTTTTACCATTTCCTTCTTCAGCTCATTTTACAGATGAAGAAACTGAATCAAATAGGATTAAGTGACTTGCTTCATATCACACCGCTACTAAATATCTCAGGACAGATTTGAACTTGGGTCTTCCTGACTCTAGGCCCAGCTCTACATTCACTGAGACACCTAGCTGCCTATTAGATAACGGCCTATCTTTCCTTAGAACTGTTTAAAATGTACTATTTCACAGTCTAAGTTTTATACTACATGCTTATTGGCATTCCACTTCTTACTTGTCTTACTCCTAAGATTTCATGACAATTCTCTGTGACCTGAAGCTTATGGTTTTTGTAATTTTTGTTTTTAAATGGCTAGAAAAATATCATCAACAAGTACAAAAGAATATTATAAGTATAGAGAGAACAAGTGGATCCAAATTCAATGCATTTCTACAGGCAAGAAGGGAAACAAGGGCAGTAACTTTCAAAAGAAAAGACAAAGTGTTGCATCTTTTCTAAATCTGAAGAAATTAGACAAATTACAGGTTCTAAATAGATCATATTTCTCAAATATATGGAGGAACAAGTCAAATTTATAAGAATACAAGCCATTTCCCAATTGATAAGTGGGCAAAGAACTTGAAGAGGATATTTTGAGAAGAATAAATCAAAGCTATCTTCAGTAAGATGGAAAAAAATGTTACAAATCACTGTTGATTAGAAAAGTGCAAATTAAAACAACTCTGTAGTACTGCCTCATACCTATCAGTTTGGCCAATATAACAGAAAAGGAAAATGACAAATATTTGAGGGAATATGGGAAAAATTGAGACTCTTGGTAGAATTGTAAACTGGTCCAATCATTCTGGAGTATAATTTGGAACTATTCCCAAAACTGTTAATCCAGCAATACCACTACTAGGTTTCTATCCAGTAGAGATTAAAAGTTAAAAAAAAAGAAAAGGGCCTATATATGCAAAAATAGAAGCTCTATTTGTAGTGGCAAAAAATTAAAAGTTGAAAGGATCTTTGTCAGTTGGGCAATGGCTGAACGAGTTGTGGTTTTATGATTATAATGGAAGGCTCTTATGCTATAAGAAATGAGTAGAATGATTTCAGAAAAACCTGAGAAGACATATATGAACTCAAGTAATGTTCAGAAGCAGAACATTGTGAACAGTAACATCAATATTTTACAATTATCAACAGCAACTGACTTAGCTATTATCAACAAGCAGTACAATGATCCAAAAAAATTCTGAAGGATTCCCTAATTCTAACTCTAACCCTATCTTCAAAAAAAGAACTGATGAAGTCTGATTGTAGATCAAAGCATTCTTTTTTTTATAACTTCCTTTTTCTGTTTTCTTTTACAACATATTTAATATGAAAATATATTTTACATGATAGCACATATATAATCTATATCAAATTGCTTGCCTTCCCAAGGCAGGGTGGGGAGGAGAGGAAGGAAGGGAAAGAATTTGTAATTTAAATTTTAAAAAAAGGTTAAAATAGTTTTTACATGTAATTGGGTAAAATTTAAAAAAATAAAAGTAGGTGCTAGAGAAAATGCAAGGAAGGGAGAATGGCAGGGGCTGGGAGAGGCAGGCCAGGCTTCATGTCCAAGTATTCAGAATAAAAAGCAAAGATGAGCCTTATAGAATATTCCAAGTGCTCTGGACAGGAGTAGTGTCCTAGAAGCGAAGGAATATAAGCAGTAGTCTAACAGGATTAGGACTTCTGGCCACATTTAGGTCCTTTTCCTATATTCTATGCTTAATGAGGGCAAATAAGAGACCACAGAGTTGTCTTTGGGACATCCAGAGAGATATTTCCAATAGTATTCACAGTGTTTTGACTACATCACAGACCAAATTGTTTTTATTAAGATGTAAAATCTTAATCCCTAGATATCCCTAAAATCTTTCCCTAGATGCTTCAGGGAAAAATTTGTCTATGCAATTTTAGAAAAGATGCTTCTTCTAATAGACTGGAAAGATGTGGTTTTAGATACAGAGTTAGGATTCTTGAGTAGAATTGGTGATATTGATACATTACTGAGGTAGAGACATATTACTATTGACTACCATGAGACAGAGGTGTGAGATACAGGGAATTCTTTGATCCAAGATTGCATTTAATCATTTAGAATTGTTTTTGTTTTCCTTTCCAATTTACATCTAAAAGCAGGCAGATTAGTACACTGGAAGACGATTGGCTGTGGAGTAAATCCTGGGTTCCAATACCACTTCTATTGCTTTACTGCTTGTATGACCAGGAACAATCAGTTAACAAACACTTAACTGCCGACTTTGGACCTGGCACTGGGGTTAGTAGAGGGAATAAAAATAGAGATGAAGCTATAATTTAATGGACAGAGGGTACTCTCCATACCAAAATAAGGGAGCACCTTTCCTACAATTTATGGTGTTACATCACTGCTGAGAGGATTGACAGATAACATCATTTGTTCCAAGTCATACAGCCAACATATAGGATAGGCTAGAACTAAACCCAGATGTTCTTGGCTCTGATGCCAGTTCTTGTTGCTGACTTTCTATGTGTGGAAAATACAAAGATAAGAATGAAACTTTTAAGTTCTCTTAAGGAACTTATATTTTACTAAGTGAGACAACACACAGATAAATACCTGTCTATTTTACAAAATATAATGGGAGAAGGTCATTGCACTAACTATAGTCAAACTTAGGAAAGGCTTAATGTAGGTGCCACACATAGAACATTAAAGGAAGCAAGGAATTCTTCATGTGTTTGTTTGCAAATGTGATTCTTCTGATTTTTCACCCAACACATGTTTTGTTATACTTGTATGGACATGTCATTAATATTCAAACAGTTTAAATTCATTCATTCATTTATTCAAGGAGGATATCTTGAGCTATTTCTCCATGCATAATGCTAGAAAAACAAAACTGACCATGAAAATGATTCTTGGGCTCCTGAAAAGCATATGAATTGAAAGGTTTACATTTAGAAATTGGGTATTGATATTTTTGAATTATTTAAAAAGATAAATAATCCATTTATCAGCAGCATATAAGAGAAGCAATCTGTCATAGAGTATACAGTGACCTACTTGAATCAGACTTCACTTCTGGTACCCAATGGCAGTGTGACCATTGATCCATCACTTAACAGCTCAGTACAGTTCTGTAAGACTTTAAATTTAAGAGAAGTTATTGCCAATCTGCATTAACCAGGAGTTCCCTATAATAATAAAATAGAAAGTCCAGATAAAATAAAATAAAATATTAAAACCATAGAATCCACCATGGGTATAGACCTTGCTGTAACCCAACACTTTGGAGTTGATGAGAATTTCCTTGGTAGCCCATTTAGGAAAGCATTGCTTCTATCTTATAAATAAAAGATCCCTCTATTCCCCTTGGATCACAACATCATCACTTTTCTCTTCCCACTCCTGCATTCATCATGGAGCCAAGTTTTTCCAGAAGTTTGATTTGGATCCCAAAGGTTACACCCAATAAAATTATATACTTTTTCAGTACCATTATTATTAAACAGGCATACAGGTTGGCCATTGTAGACACAGAAACTTGGTGAACTGGCTTTTCTGCCCTGTTGTTCCAAATCATAATTTATAGTTATTTTAGGAAAAAGGAAAGAAATATATAGACTTCATGTCTCCAGTTATCTTCAGAGAATCATTCTCCTTCTTCCCTTTCTCCCTTTGCTCCAGTTCTGATCCTCAAAGAATATGAGAAACTTATTTTTGAATTTTAAACTATGTAGACTTAACAGTGGAATCTCTTCATTTATATCACTGATGTTTAGTCTATTCTTTTTTTTTACTTGAGGTAATCTTGGGCTAAGTGACTTCCCCAGGGTCACACAGCTAATAAGAGGCCAAATTTGAACTCAGGTCCTCCTGGCTCCAGAGCCAGTGCTCCATTCTCCGTACCACCTAGCTACTTTTGTCTAGTCTGTTCTTGAAATGGCTTCTAGAGAAGATTGCATTTGTCCTTGAGTAAATGAGTTCAATATAGTTCTAAATAGAAGCTGGTCAACACCAAATCTGTATGAACAGCCCTGAAAAGGGCTTGGTAAGTCCTCACATCAGAGGTGATTTTCCTCCCTGAACACCCCTTACACCCTGGGGAGAGAAAATAAATGTTTTTAATTGAAAAAAAAATGAAGAAGCGGACAATGGCTCTGCCTTCAAAGATTTTACGATGATGTTAGTCTACTAAGGATAAGGGGTCTCTTTTGAACTTTGTTATTATTGATTAGTCATTGCCAATTATGTCCAGCTAACTCAACTCTCATCAGTGGCTCCAAGAAGCCATAGCATGTACAGCAGCTACACCCTGATAAAACTATCTTTGGCAGATGAGCTAAACCAGACCTCAAGCCCATTGGTGAATTAGGGGGATATTTACCCAAAGCATGTGAAGCCTTTCCCCAGAATAAAATGAGTGGACGAAAATAATTTGCTTCATTGGTCACGAAGGTGAATAAACAGGTGCTGGAAGTAGGAGCGTCAAAGATGCCAAGGTCATCCAGCGCATCCTGGGCCCTTGACAGTCATCTTGACTGTTGTCTTACCACTGGACTTTGATGAGAGAGTGAGGCTGATGACTTTGAGTAGCTCTGCCTCACTTAAATCCAATTCACATGCAAGTGAAGACATCATCCTCATATTATCATTGGTCCTCTTAGAAAATAAAAGATGAACTACAACAAATAGAAGCTTTGTTTGCCAAATTTGAAGTATCAAAAATAAGATAAAGAATTTCAAAGATTTTTGTATTTCTACTATTATGTATAGTATTATGGTGGTAACACAAGATATTTAGAATGAAAGGATTTTTTTTAAATGATGCATATCTAGGGGCAGTTAGGTGGCACAGTGAATAGAGCACCAGCCCTGGAGTCAGGAGGACCTGAGTTCAAATTTGCCCTCAGACACTTAACACAAAAACTAGTCATGTGACCTTGGGCAAGTCCCTTAACCCCAATTGCCCTCCAAAAAAAGGGAAAAAAATTATGCATTTCTATTTGCCAAGGTAGAAATCTCCAGCTTCCTCATGGAAACTGATTCTGGCTCAGCTAAGAGTCCTTATTTATCTGTCTTCAGTGGAAATGGTGAATAGGACATCTGCAAAGCTCTATGTCCTTCATGCTTTATTATGAGTATAGGATTTAACTGAATTCTGAATTACAGTCAGTGCTGGGGATGGCTTCTACTGCCTGACCTTGATATCAGTAAGTATTGTTACCTCATGATATCTTTTCACTCCTTGGGCTTATGAAGTGTCACAGAAAATCAGGGAATGTCATCATTTCTCTTGGTCAGGATTAGGAACAGTTCTCATATTTTCTCTAGGGTGGTATCTCACAGATTTTTTGCTGACTCCTCCATGTTTTATTCTGTACAACAGACAATGAGCAAGGCCTTTGTATTTTCCCTATTTTTTAGCAGTGATCTTTTTATCCCTTAGGCAGCTCTCCATTCTGTGTTAGGAATGAGGGAGTTTATGGGTTCTAGTTCATACTGACACTGATGGAGTTTTAATAAGGTAACCTCATTACTTCTTCAGTGATAGAAACAAATCATCCTTTTATCTTGTACAACTCTTTTTTTTTAAAGCAATTGGGGTAAAGTAACTTGCTCAAGGTTACATGGCTAGTTATTTCTGGGTGTGGTGCTGAGTGTCTGAGCCTGGGATACAATCTCCAGGTCATCCCAACATCCCAAGCCAGTGCTCTTACTCGCTGACTCACCTGGCCGCCCTTAAGAAAATGGGGTTAAGTAACTTGCTCAAGGTTACATGGCCAGGTGTTTCTGGGTGAGTGCTAAGTGTCTGAGCCAGGGATTCGATCTCCAGGTCATCCTGACACTGGAGCTGGCGCTCATACTCGCTGTGCTACCTAACCGCCCCTTGTACAACTCTTTGTGGGGCAGAAAAGGGAAGGGCTGGATTTAGGTTTTGATATAGTTTCTAGTTCAGGTCTCTATAAATCTGTATGGACAGGGGTGGCCAGGTAGCACAGTGAGTAAGAGTACTAGCCCCAGAAGCGGGATGACCTGGGATCGAATCCGGGCTCAGACACTTAGCACCCACCCAGAAACACTTGGCCGTGTAACCTTGAGTAAGTTACTTAACCCCAATTGCTTAGGGGTGGCCAGGTAGCACAGTGAGTAAGAGCACTGGCCCCAGAGTCAGGATGACCCGGGATCGAATCCGGGCTCACTTACCACCACACCCAGAAATAACTGGCTGTGTAACCTTGAGCAAGTTACTTAACCCCAATTGCTTTAAAAAAAATCTGTATGGACTTCTGGAAAGTCATTCAATATCTGAGGTACAATGGAGAGAACCCTTCACCTGGAGTCAGAAAATTGTTCAGTCACTTTCAGTTGTGTCCAACTCTTCGTTACCATATTTTGGAGTTTTCTTGGAAAAGATGCTAAAATGGTTTACCATTTCCTTCTTTAGCTCATTTTACAGATGAGAAACTGAGGCAAAAAGTGTTAAATGACTTTTCCAGGATCACACAGCTAGTAAGTATCCAAGGCCACATTTGAACTCAGGAAGATGTCTTTCTGGCAACAGGTCCAACAACACTTCCCTACCTACCTACCCTGGAGTCAGAAAGACCTGAATTCAAATTCAGCCTCAAGAACTTATTAGCTGTTTGACCCTTGAAGTTAAGTCATTTAATTGCTGTTTGATTCAGTTTTTTTTCCTCTGTAAAATGGAGATAATAATAGCACTTACCTATCAGGGCTGTTCTGAAGATCAAATGAAATCATTGTAAAGTGCTTAGCATGATGCTTGGCACATAATAAGAGCTGTATAATTGTTAGCCATCATCATCATCTCTGGACCTCAGTTTCCTAATATGTAAATTAAAGTTATTTGGTGATCTTAAAATATTCATTATTAGTTTTAAAATCTGTGTAATTTTATCTCCCCCTCCAGTATTATCCACCTTATAATCTTTGTTATAACACAATTCTCTTTGCAAATATGAATCCTAATCCATCCTGATTTTGGAAAACTATGCAACCTATACAGAGGATCAATTTATTTGTATATGCACACACATATACACATCCATCCATATATTGTGTGCATATTCTTATGTAAATTTAGGAAACAGAATATGACTATGAGAAGTTCATCACCTTCTTTTCTCCTATTTTTCTGAAGGTATTAACAAGTATATAAAGTGAACTTTTTTGAAGGCTGATTCTGCTTTATTTTTTGTCATTTGGTATGACATGATGTATTCTATTTATAAAAGAGGTAGTCATATTTTTACAATTGGGAAAATGATAAATGTCACTCCTTTTGTTATGAAATCGACTAAAATGTTTGTACAATCGACAGGGGAAAAAACAACATGAAAAGTGGAACTAAAAAGGACAATAGAGTCCATCTGTTGATTTTACATCTCATCAGCAGGCAGAATTACACCCCTGATACATTTTTCAATGCATCACTCCTCTAATATACCTTTGGTATCATATGCGAGTAATTCCTTCAGTCATGACCCTAATCCATCTCTACCCTCTCATCACCTGAAATATTTGTTCATGTCCTCCTATAATTCTCCCAACATGGGGCCCATCTAATGAGAGAGCTTTCTTTTATTTGTCTTTATCATGTGGCTATCAGTTCAATAAATATATTTAGTAAGCATTTAATTAATGGTCCATATGATCTATTTGTTTGTATCCTTGGGCTTTTACACATGACAGGCTGATTTTTTTTTTGTCTTATGGTATCCCTCATACCATTTCTCTTCATTAATTCATGGTTAGTACTGTGTAACAGTCCATACATCTACACACTGCACCTTTTAGTTCTTTGTCATTTTAATTCTTCAGAAAGGGTGATATTCTCTGACTGTCAACCTTGCAGCTACATAGGAAGAATTGTGATTGAAATGGTACATGCATTGAAACCCAGACTTAGAGACTTGTATATCTTTCCTGATATTCCATTGATGGATCTTTCTAGAGCAGGTGTTCTCAGTCTACGGTCCAGGAACTCCCAGATTTCAGGAGGTTCATGAAATTAGATAGGGAAAAACCTGACACTGAATGATATGAAACATTTTTTAAATTAGAAATCATAAAAATTATTTCTTAGGAGGAGTGAATGTATAGGCTTCACCAGATTGCCCAAGGTGCCCGTGGCATAAGAAAAAAGTTGATAATCCCTACTCTAGAGCAAAAAGGTTCAATTTACCTAAAATGTAATCATTGCATGAATTCAGATGTTCAGGCATCTAGAACGCCACTTTAAATTGTTCTCTTGGTTCTACTTGATTTATTCTCAAAACATGGATTTTGCTGATGCCAAAGAAGAAAATCTCATATAGTAATCATATCTATTGTTTCTCAGACATGATTACATAAACCTGTGCCACACCTAATCCCTGCCTCCCAATCAACAATTACGTATTAAGCATCTACAGTATTCTAGGCATTGTACATATGTGCTGAGGATGCAAATGCAATAATTAAAATAATACCTACTCACCTGCTAATATAAGGAGCTTGGATGGTAATGAGGGAAACCACAAGAGTACAAGTCAGTATACACAGAATTAATATATTAGCGCAAATACAAATTATTTAATATGTTTGTTTGAAGGGGAAGGATGCAGTACCCACAAATGTCAACTGCTGCCACACCTGAAGGGTAGCATCTCCTTCCATTCAGAAGTGACTGTGATGTGAAAATTCATAGGATTCTGCTGTTTATCTTCCCATCCAAGTTTATTTTCCCATCCATGTCACATGCGTTTTATTTGTAATCATTTATTTACACATTCTTTCCTCCACTAGAATGTTAGTGTCCTTTTGAGAGAGAATTTTTTTTCTTTCTTTCCTTCTTTGTGTGCACAGGATTTAGTACAATACCTGGCACATATTTAAGTACAGATAAATAATTAATGTTTTTGATTGATTATGGTGTGTGTATGTGGGAGAGGGGTCAGTATTCCAGTTTTTAGTACCAGAATGACACTAAATGATATTCTTCCTTTTTTGTCATTGAAAGGGCATGATTCTCTAGGAAGAGAATAGTCATCTATGGAGGCCCATATCAGCACAGGATGGATAAATATGGAAACAATTATGGAATCAGTCAATTTACTAGGAGTGGTAGTACTCTTTAATAATGGTCATGGTAATCTCATGTGTGGGAATTGTGTTCAGAGTACTACAAAAGAAAAAGTTTCCTTTTCCTGACAGGTGCTCAGGGTATTGATTTTGCCCCATACTTCCTGAGTTCCCACTGTAACACCCTGCACACTTAACTCCTGACACTAATCCATTTATGGAGCCTTTCATATAGAGCTTATCTAGCTTGGATTCCACTCCTTCAATCTCTCCTCTAAGATTTGTTCATCTAAACAGGTTATCTATATTCCCCTACTAAGGGTGATCATAAGTTAATGAGTTATGGGGAAATGAGCTATAGTGAGGGGGGGAAGAATTATCTTTCTATAGTCAATGACTTAATATCCAAACCCTATGTCTGACAGCTTATTAACTGTATGACCTTGGAGAAGTCACTTATGCTCCTTCTTCATCTGTAAAATGAGCGACTTTCTCTAGGTGGCCTTTTAAAAGCCTTTCATCTCTAACTCTCTTATCTTATATATTGCTTATTCTGTAGATGTATCTACTTTTGGTTTTCATCTTGGGTCACACAACACTTTAGTGGTCCAGGAGGCAGAATTTAGGGGAGAGGAATTTAGGACTCAGAGCTCAAGTACAAAATTTGGCATTTCAAGTTCTCTTATCACATTCTCTAACTTGTACACTTTTAGTGGAAATTATCAAGTATACTCCTAAGGATATGCTTAAGGATATGGTCTGCATGAACTGATCTATTTCTTTCATTCCAAAGTTGAAGTGTTAACATAGATCTACATTGAGCCCCCCTTCCCCTTGCCCTTGTTTATACTTCATTTTCTGTGTCAGTAAAGGAACACACAATAAAGTCCTTTAGTTCTAAAATGCTAAATCAGGCACCTTAATTTGCTGCAAATCAGGTGAAATTAGAGTTTAAAATGAGAACACTGCTACTGTGTGATCTGTGTAGCAGTGCTGCATTCTAACAGTGTGTAAGCCATCATGAGATTTAGACCTCCACTCAATCAGTGGCAACAAAATTAGAAATAAATAGCGAAGGATCAATAGCAAGTGTTGTCTGGCATAATTAAACAGGTCTTGCCTGGAAAAATCACCTTTATTCTCCTCCCGCTACCTGTGCTGCTTGGCAGTATCTGCCCTGACCCAGTGCAGAGTACTTCAAAAGAGAAAATGGTTACTATCTTATATGGAAGATCAATAGGGCAGTTAATCAACCCAAGTATAAAGAAATTATTTACATGCTGTAGTGATTCCTAAGGTAGTTTAAAATACCTCAAATTTTACATGTTACTGTATTGTTAGACTATAAATGTATTCCTCCCCACCTGCCATGGCTGAGGCATCATAATATAATACATAGAGATTCGTTGTTCAATTATTTCATTTGTATCTGATTTTTCATGACCCCAGTTGGAGTTTTCTTGTCAAAGAAAGTAGTATGCCATTTTCTGCAGTAGTGTGCCATTTTCTTCTCCAGTTCATTTTACAGATGAGAAACTGAGGCAAATAAGGTAGAGTGACTTGCCCATGGACATAGTTATTAAGTGTCTGAGGCCATATTTGAACTCAAGAAGATGAGTTTTCCTGACTCCAGGCCCACTACTCTATCTACTATGGTGCCACTTAACTACCCCAGTGCATCAAGAACTGGCCTTAAAACCATGAATATCTGATTTCAGTTCCCATCTCTGAAAACATGATACCTGGGAGAACCCTGAGTTGGACTCTTTACCTCTCAGTGATATTGGAAGCCCTCAGAGATAAATTGGAAATAATTTCTCTTAAATTGGTGGAGAGAATATCCTCATCTAAGAGTTGTGCATATCAATTAAATCACAGTTCAGTCACTATTTCTCCTTGATGAGACAATACTAAGATTTCAGGACGGTGTCTTGAGATGCTATAGGACTAAAGGAAACACTAACAAATGTTATTATTGTAAGACATAAAAGAAGTAGTTTTTAAGTGTAAGAAATTTGATGCATGAAGGGGAATTTCTGAATAATGGCATTCGGGAATACAATAGAATACCCAAATGTGTTTGATGAAACAGGTCAAGTCAGTGCATTTGAAAATAAAATGTCTTAATAGAAGCAGTGTTATATTTATTGGATGCAGACATCAAAATGTCAATTACAATAGTGAGACCATTATTGCTCTTGGAATTTCCTTCCCCCAATTTGTACAAACTGGGGTTTAAAGAAATACAGAACACAAAATGTAGGGAATATCCCAATCATGCTTCTTTTATGAGTAAGCACTTTGGGGGCATGTAAGCAAATAGTGGCTATATATAACAAAGAGAGTAAAGATATGCCCTGTAAAGCGAGAACAATGCACAATTTAGAAGCAACTATGACTTTTTCATAAGAACACATGGATAAGAACCTCTGGGTTTCTTACAGTAGTTGTTAACAGAGATAGATACGTGACACTTACTAGCTGTGTGACCCTGGGCAAGTCACCTAACCCGGATTTCCTAGGGGAGAAAGAAAACAAGTAAAGCATGAAGTGTGAATTATGTGACAAAATGGCCCATAATGGGGTGTACATTGAAAGAAAATATTTTAAAAGAAGCACCTTCATGGGAATAAACATATCTTCTGTTATGATTTAAGTATTGTCACTACTTTCTAAGTATTTGATGAATACCTGTAAATAATGATAAAATATCTTCTATATGCCAGACATTGTGCTAAGCACTGGAAATACAAAGAAAGTCCCTGACAAGAGATCATGTGATATATTATATCTAGATGATTCAATTAAATATATTAAAATTTATTATTTTAATTTACAGTAAAAAATTAAATTAAGATACATAGGTAAATGCAAGGCATATACAGAGATGAGCAGAGGAAATAAGAGAGGACATGTTTTAAACACTGGATCTCATTCTGAAATGCCTGCATAAAGAAAAGGAATGAAACTTCCAACAGCAAAGAGAAAATTCAGCTTTGGACTAGGCAACAGAATCAAATTCTAGAGAGGAGCAGATCCTTCATACTAGGAGAAGATACAGGCTTTGCAAGTCTGGAATTGTGAATTGCCTTTACCACAGGAGTTCCCTCTATGTGACTCATTATAATGCCCACTCTTTCTATAGGTGCTATGGACATTTCTTAAAAGTATACTACCCAAGTTTATGAAGGAATGATTGGTAGTCACTTTTCTTGCTGTTAATTTTTATTAATGCATGTCAGTAAATACATTTTTAGAAGAACTAATTATGCCTATTGATTTGTTATTAATGAAAACCCTGCAAATGGGGGCTGTTGAGCTACATTTGTAGGACTAGAGTACCAAAGACATATCCTAGGATTTCATAATAAACACCCTCCAAGGACCCATCACACAAGTGTAAGCAAACATCAAGTATATAGTCCAGAAGGAGTGTCAGGCTCTGAATAAATAAATAAGCAGTGAGATTCTTAGACAGTATATAAAGAAAAAGCACCTCCATTCTGACAACAGAGGATCAGGTTACTACCAGGTTAGAATGTTGCCTAAGTTATCAAATGGATTCTTATATAAGATAGTTTTGTTTAATTGTTCTTACATGGAAGGTTTCATTCTGAAAGAGGTGGTAATTGTTTTTGTTGTTTTTTTGATGGGGTATAATCTCTGGGAACCTCCTTGAACTCTCTTCCCACTGGATCTGGGGGTTCACCTGAAGCCCTAAGCCTTCCATTATCACTATGACTGAATCTCTGTTACACTTAACCTAGCCTAGCCCTCCATTGCCTTTTTTTTTCCCTCTGGCTGTTTCCCACCATTGATCCCATCAAAACCCCATTACCTTTTTTCACTGGACTCAGACCCCAGTGCCATGAAGATTCTCCTTAGACTACTTCTCCAGACCCTCCTAGACGCCTCCTCTGAGACTTCTAGACCACCCTCTAGATCTCTCCCATAGTCTTTCTATATATAAGATGAATCTTGCCCCCATGAAGTTGCTGAGATTCTGTCTAGCTCAGACTCAGTCTGTGTCAGATTGTTCTGGTCAGCTTATCAATGCAAGCTTCACAAAGGCTCAGGCTCAGGGTGGCTAGGTGGGGCAGTGAATAGAGCACCGCCCTGGAGTCAGGAGGACCAGAGTTCAAATCCAACCTCAGACAATTAACACACTTACTAGCCCTGTGACTTTGGGCAAGTCATTTAACCCTAAATTGCCCTCCAAAAAGCAAAAAAAATTATGCTCAGGCTCCTTAAGAGTCTCCCCATTATGGTGAATCTTTAATAAATTTTGCTTTACTTTGACTGAGAGAAGGCTTGAGTCGAATTCATTTGACAGGACCTGGAATATAGGTATTTTGGGGTCACAAACACCCCTAAATCCCAGACCTCAAAAGTTTTAATTCATAAATTATTATGATAAAAAAGATTAAGGTGTCAACAAAACATTGCAGAAAAATAAAATCTCATTCAGTGCTAAGAGAAACTGAGTTAGAAAAGGGACTGCTATTGGGACAGGATTTTAGCTTATTTAATCTTTATGTTTCAATTGCCTTGTATGACTCTGGGAACATTATTATTTTTTTTTAATTGAGCCTGTGATTTCATGGGTATGGAAGGCCAAGTATGAAAATTATCTTTCCTAGTACAGTTGAAAAAAAAACCCACAAAATTGATGAGGTATGGTCTCCTTGAGTCCTTGAGGTGCAGGCTCTGGGAACCTCCCTTGGACTCTTGATTAAATCATGAGTTGCAATATCTATTAGATGGGAAAAAAGCACTTCCTAATTAATGCTTAGACTTGGTTGCACCTCCACCTAGGGTGATAATGGAAAACAGCTGCTTCATTTCCATTCCCTTTGAGATAGCTTCCTGGGACACCACCTTTTATTCAGCTATTCAGAAATGGGTCATCTTGTTATCACTTTTCTTCCACACCATCTGCAAGAAATTCATTTTAGGGGATAAAACCTACCATTATCCTAAGTCTTTTATGGATACTTTAAATGTATGTCAAAGAAAAGTGAGAAATTGGGTAAAGAAGTCAAAATATTATTTCTGAGATATTCTCTTAGATCTGTATTTCATAGCTTCAGGAGTGTTACCAGACTTAACAAGCATTAAAAGCAATTAAAATGTGTTAGTGGCACAAAAAAAAGCAAAGCAAAAGGAAAAAAAAGTGTGTGTGTATGTTTGTGTTTGTGTACTTCTCAGGATTCCTTTTCTTTCCCCTTCTCTTTTTTGTACCTGGAGGAGCAGATGTTTGTTTCTGTTCTAATTGCAGTATTGGGGGTGAATTTAGCACCAGCCATATTTCCACTAATGTTTCTCCTTTTTAAAAATACATTTCTTGGGGGTCTTTCCAGGTCTGAAAAATCTCATTATTTACATAGTGCTGCAAAATATAACATGCCAAATGCAAGGAGTCACATGAATGCTTCTGTTAAAGGCATATCCAGTAATCAAAAGCTCTCTCTCTCCTACCATAATTTAGTTAAATACCTGTGGTTAACATTGCTTTTGCATTTCCTGAATCATTCTCCCAAGTTAAGATGGAAAATTAAGGAAATACAAGAAAATTTCTTGTGTTATTCTGTTGTTTTAGGTTTAAGAAATAGGAAAATTTTACATGTATTTTTCAGACTACAGTCATTCAGTGACACATAATGAAGGTGGGATAATGTACTTAAGCATGGGTATCTTTAAACCAAAGGAGTTGTCATTAGTCCTAGCACTAGACTGGGATAGACTTGATGTATTCTTTATTGTACCACCAAGTCACTATTTAATATTTTATAATCTATAGTTATCCTTTCTACATTGAGACTTTCCCCCTATTCGTCTTGATACATCCAGAGGCTGTCTAAGAAAATAAATGATACTTTTTTGGATACTTGTGGAAGCCACAGATGACACAGAAAAATTTTAGAAACTCAGAAATGCATAAAGTATATGTTTATTATTGTATATTTTCAACATAATTTATATTTTAATGCTATAGTAATTCAGACATTCTCTGGTATGAAGGGAGGGCAAAACAATTTTATAGGAATTTTCTAGATCCCTGGGGGTACTGTGCCCCTAACCTCTGCTATGTGGAAGTGATAACTGTAGTGATTACTTTTTTTTTTCCTGCTCTGCCTGAACTTACCCATCCATCCTTCTCCCCCCAACCCCTACTACACTGCACCATATACTGTCTACTCTTAGTTCTGGGGATAATTATCAGATCCACATTACTTTTGCTGGAGGTTACATGTTAAATACTTGCTCTTACCATCTCTGACCATAACATCTCTCCGTGACTGCCACACCGATATTTGAGTTGTATTTCTATATTAGAATGTAAGATCTATAAGGTCAAGGATTATACTTTTTTGTAATTCTGCCTCAGTGCTTAGCACAGTACAGGACTCATTTTAAAGATCTAACATTTTTGTTTTAATTCACTCATTTAATAACCATAGTTCTCCTAATCATCAAAAACAGGGAACTTAAACTCTTATCTCAGTCCTTTTATGCCTTGATCCTGGGTGCTGTTGACCACACCTCCTTTTTGGAATTCTTTTTTCCTTCCATTTTGATTGGATCATATTCTCCTAACTTCTTTCTCCATCTCATCTCAATTTATCTTCTTCCTTGTATTCCCCAAAATAAGGCTTTTCCCAACTCATCACACCTATCAAATTGGCTAACATGACAAAACAGAAAAATGATAGATGTTGGAGAAGACATGGGAAAATTGGGACACTAAGTCATTGTTGGTAGAGTTGTGAACTGATACAACCATTCTGGGCTATGACTATTCTGAACTATGCCCAAAGGGCTATAAAACTGTACATACCTTTGACTCAGAAATACCACTTCTGGGTCTGCATCCCATAGAGATCATAAAAATTGGAAAAGGAACCACATATACAAACCTATTCATAGTAGCTCTTTTCATGATGGCCAAGAATTGGAAATTGAGGCATGCCCATCACTTGGGGAATTGCTGAATAAGTTGTGGTATGGGAATGTAATAGAATACTATTGTTCCATAAGAAATGATGAACAGGTGAACTTCAGAAAAGCCTGGAACGATTTACATGAACTGATACTGAGTGAAGTGAGCAGGACCAGGAGAACATTGTACACAGTAATAGCCACATCATGTAATGACTAATTTTGATAGACTTAACTCTTTTTACCAATGCAAAGATCTAAGACAACTCCAAAAGACTGATGATGGAAAATCCTATCCACATCAAGAAAAAGGTCTATGGAGTCTAAATGTAGATGGAAGGGTACTATTTGCTATTTTTCTTTTTTCTTGTTATTATTGTTGTTTTGTTTCTTCTTTCTCATGATTCCTCCCATTGGTTATAATTCTTTTTTTGTTACAATATGACTAATGTGGAAATATGTTTAATATGAATGTATATGTAGAGCCTATATCAGATTGCATATCGTTTTGGGGTGGGTGGTAGGAGAGAATTTGGAACTCAAAATCTTGTGGAAGTGAATGTGGAAAACTAAAAATTAATTAATTAATATTTGAAGTTTGCTAAAAAAAATGGACAAGGGTTTTCCATTTGTTTAAATTGCCACCTTTCTGTGTTTCACTTGAGACCTTTCATGGAAATCAGATTTTAAAAAAAAATTGAGCACTTCTGTGGTTTTTAAAAAACTATTTATATAGCCTTTAAATAAGCCAGTCACAATACTAAACTTTACACAAATATTATCTCATTTTAACCTCACAATAACCCTGGATGTTCAGTGCTGTTATCATCTCTACTTTATGGATAAGGAAACTGAGGCAAAGAAAGGTGAGGTGAACTTTCCCAGGGTCACACAGCTAGTACATTTCTGAGGCTAGATTTGAAATCATGTCTTTCTGATGCCTGGCCCAGCACTTTATCTACTGTACCACCTATTTGCCTCTAGCGTTCTATATGGGTGACTTTAAAATATGCATTTGTAGTCCTCAAATCTCTCTAGAGCCCCAAAATTTTATTCTATTTTGAATATTTCCACTTCAATATCTGATGATCTATGAAAGCTGAGCAAATATAAGACATATACTCATCTATAAAATTATATATTTTGAGCTTGAAGGGATTTTTAGATTTCATCTAATCCACCACTGCCTTTCATTTTACAGATGACAAAAATGAGATCTAGATAAGTGAAATGACATTTCCAAATTATTTTTGGTAGTTAGTGACTAGCCAAGGATTCAAATTCAAAAAGTTCAACACTTTTTACACGGCACATAGATTGGTCAGTCATTAAAGATTTACCGAGTGCCTACTTTTTGCCGGGAACTCTACTAAATGGTGAGGATACAAAGAAAATGAAAAGACAGTATCCACCCTTGAGGAATTAGAGACAACATGCAAATACCTATGTGTTAACGAGCTCTATGGAGGGTAAATTTGAAATATACAACAGTTAAGAACACTAGAATTAAGAAAGTCTTCCTCTAGAAGGGATTTTAGCTGGGACTTAAAGAATATCAGGGGTGCCAGGAGGTGGAGTTAAAGAAGAAGACCATTCCATCCATGGGGGAGAAATAGTGAACATGTCCAGAATTATGAGATAGAGTATTATTTGAGGAAAAGCAAGGTCAGTGTCACTCGATCCCAGAGTATGTAATGGAGGGTGAGGTATAAGAAGACTGGAAAGATAGAGGGGTGCAGGTTGTAAAGGGCTTTGAATGGTTGAGGATTTTATATTTGATGGTGAAGATGAGAGGGATACACTGGAGTTTATTGAATAGAAGCCTATTGCAGCTCTATGTGAACACCCTCTTAGTTACGATTTGATGTTGAGGTGAAATCGTGTTCTTGAAAGTCATTCAACATTTAATAAAGGAGGTTTATTTTGCCCTAACATAACAAGAATATGCCACAAGTTTATAGTTACTTTAGCTTCTCTGGTTGTGATTCCACTTGACTCCATCTGGAAATGTATATCTACCATATTTCATCAGCATTCTATCATGATATTAGGCCCCCTATAAATCTGAAAGCTCAGACTCTAAGTAACTAGGGCTTTTTATGTACCTAGACTTACCAGGAAGCCATGTCAGATAACCAGGAGAAACCAGTTCCCAGTAAAAAGATTTCCTGTGATACATTGGGTGAGTGGATAGGAAAGGAAGCATCATTTGGGAAGCTGAGGCCAATCAGGTGCCAGGGGAAGCTTTGTCCTACCGTGTTTCCCCGATAATAAGACACTGTCTTATTATTTTTTGGGACAGAAAAAACACCAGAAGGCTTATTTTCAGGGGAGGGCTTATTTTAATGAACATTGACAGCAATTTTAATAAACAGGTAAATGTGAACAAAAAATGTACCTTTATTCAATAAGCAAATCACTGGGGAAGAACAGGATGACACGTTCACGTTCACTGCTGCAGCTCTGATTGGATGCAGCTCGGAGCGTGGCGTGCGTTTCACGGGGGGGGACAGTGCATACAGAGGGTACTGTAATGTAGCGTGTAGCGCAGGGGATCACCTTCACTACAGTAGCAATCTCAATAGGGCTTATTTTCGGGGGAGGGCTTATTTTAGAGGAATCTTACACAGTAAGGGGAGGGCTTATTTTCGGGATAGGTCTTATTATCGGGGAAACACGGGTATTATGCCTGGACAATAGTTCGGATATGAGGGGTGAAAGAGGAGGAGAGTATAGCTGTAACATGTCTACTAAAATAAAAATACATGTATGTTGTTGTTTGTCCTTTGATCTCAGAGAGGACCAAAATGACATCACAATGCTCAATTCAGTTTTCAGTGTGTCTGATCAGACCGATACAAACTTGCAATACTCTACCATAGGTTGTGCACAAAAAGGCCATGTGAACATTTGGGGTGGATACTCTAAATTTGAGCATCCTGAGTTTGCATTGAGCCGTTTAATATCTGCTTTACTCATAGAACATAGCACCTTCTCTGATGTGAGCACACCATGCTGAGTGGTCCTGTACCAGTCACACAATGTCCCATGTCACACAATCAATTCCAAAGTTCTCGAGACAGACCTTGAGAGTGTCTTTGTATCAGTTCTTCTAACCACCATGTGAATGCTTGTCCTCTGTGAGTTCTTCATAAAAATCTTTTTGACAAGTGTATGTTTTGCATTTGAACAACATGGCCAGCACATCAGAGCTGCACTCTCTGACTCAGAGTTTGAATGCTTGGCAATTTAGTTTGAGTAAGCACCTCAGTGTCTGGTAGCTTATCCATCCAGGTGATCTTCAGAGTCTTCCTAAGACAATTCAAATGGAAGTGATTCCGTTTCCTGGCGTGGTGCTGGTAGACCGTCCAGGTTTCACAGGAATACAATAAGTTCAGCACAATGGCTCTGTAGACTTCAGTTTAAAACGGTCAGTCTAAAACCACTCCTCTCTCACACTTTCCTTTGGAGCCTTCAAAACACTAAACTAGCTCTGGTAATGCATGTGTTAACCTTATTAGGAATGTGTGTGTCCTTGGAAAGTACACTACCATGGTAAGTGAACTTATCCACAGCATTCCAAACTTCTCCATTTGTTATAAATGATGGTTTCACATATAGGTGGTGTGGTGGTGGCTGATGGAGCACCTGTGGTTTCTTGCTTTTAATTGTTAGGTTAAATTAGCATAAGCAGCAGAGAATTGATCCAAACTTTGTTGCATCTCAGCTTCAGAGGCTGCATGGAGTGCACAATCATTTGCAAACAGAAAATCATTCACTAATAGTCTCTCTACTTTGATCTGAACTTGTAGTCTTTTCACATCAAATTTAAAAAAAGTTGACAAATTAGAGCTTTTCTCTAAGAAGGAACAGTTTGTTGCTAATTTAGAGGGAAAGTTGAGCAACCCATATTTGGCAAGAGTGGAGCAGTTAAGGAGTAGGCAGGTTTCAGAGATTTGGTGTCTAGACATTTGGTGTCAGACATTTGCTCATCAGGGTCAGAACATTTGTAACATCAAGACTGGCTTGATGAAAACGATGGGGGAAATTCAAAATCTGTTAAATGGAAAAAGGAGAACTCCACAGGTTTTACCAGAAGGATAGTTCATCCATCTCTAAGAGAGTGTAATGACAAGAAAAGTAGTTAACACCTTGTTACAGCTATTGAATTAATGCCTTGTTTCAACTATTTAAATAACACAGAAGCACTTAACACTTTCAGTTCATGGATTTGTATCAAATATTTCAAGTATTAAGATCCAGTATTTGTGAATCCCACAATTTATGAACCCTAGAACTTGTGAACTCCTACAATAGGAAGGGGAAGAGCTAATGACCATATATAAGGAGAGGCCCAGCCTGGAGAGAGCAGAACTGAGAAGGGAGTTCTGAGAGAGCAGAACTGAGAAGGTGGAAAACTTGTAGTAACCCAGAACTCTATGTTTGTTTGTTGTGTCTGTGTTGATGTTTGTGATACTTTGTACAGAACCCCTGGGGCTTTACTGGAAGCCCTGAAAGAGGATTTTCTGGTTGTTTGTTTACAGAAGTCCTGGGGGAAGGTTTTGGAGGTCCTGGGACTTTACTGACAATTTGTATTGATCTCTTGGACCTTGTTTGTGGGTCTTTGTTGATTTCTATGTTGATGATTTCTCTTGACATCTTGGACCTTGTTTGTGGGTCCCTATTGATTTCACAGATAGTGAATTGATGATGGTGCCAACAATGTACATGAATGTTGTTTTGGCTCTGCTAAGCTTTGTCTTCCCAGAAACAGAAACTGTGAAAGCCTTGAAGTGGACTGGAAACTGTGAGCTTCAATATGGAATAGGGACTGGACAAGAAACTGGACGAAGAACTGGACGAGGAGCTGGACAAGTCAATGGGAGCCCCCTGCCTTTGAACCCAAATGACAGTTGTATAAATTTGGACAGGAGCTGGGACCATGGAAGAGGAACCATGGAAATGGAGAGCCAGCCTTGAGTCAAGATGAAAATATCTCTTCATGGGGACCTGATGTTGACTGAGAATATTATGATTTACTGTGACCTAGGGGTGGAGAACTTTAACTTTTGTACTTTGTGTCCATTAAGGAGACAAGCCTCTTTAAGGATGATTGAATTAAGGACTTACTAAATGATTGAGTTACTAAATAATTTGTAATTTGTTTAAAACCATGTGGCCACTTTGGTAAAAACTATGTGGCCATTTTAGTAATTGTTATATCATAACATTGTGAATGCTGTACTTTGATTTCTGTGAATGTTTTGCTTTAATTTATTACTGAATAAATAGAGAGTTCACTATACTATGTAATCAGAACCTGGAAGCTGTCCATAGCAGCAGTCCTCTGGAAAGCTTCTCATGCTTGGCTTTACAGTAGGTAGCATTTAATTTCACCAAAAGTGAAGTGAAAGCAAAGCTTACAGAAATGCAGGATTCCTGACTCAGTAAAAAGGCACATAAAATTCAGTTTTATACTGATAGTAGCAATACAAAGTGCTATTATGATGCCCTAATGACTATTTAGAGGCTAAAGATCTATGGTGCATTGCAACTACTCAGTGCTGATGTAGCTACATTGATTAGTGATAAAGACATGATACTAGAGAGATGGATTGAACACTTCCATAATGTTCTCAACAGATCATCATCAATCAATGAGGAGACCTTAGGTTCAAGTCAATCCCTCCCTAATTGAAATGCCAACTGAAGAAGAGATTTTGAATGCTGTCAGGTTCCTTTCATGTGGCAAAGCACCTGGTGCTGATTCTATTGCAGCTGAGATTTACAATGTAAGGGGTCCATTGCTTATAAAAAGCTGACTGAAATTTTACAGGTTATCTGGCAAGAGGAGGTTATCCCACAGGAGTTTAAGGATGTCTCCATTATCCATTTCTATAAAGGTAAAGGAAATAGATTGTCCTGTGACAATCATAGGAGGGTCTCTCTCCTATCCATTGCTGGCAAGATTCTTGCCTGAGTCCTCCTTACTAGGCTGATCCTTCACCTGGAATATGGTCATTTACCTGAAAGCCAGTGTGGCTTCAGAAAGGGCCAAGGAACAGTAAAATATGGTGTATGTTTACTCAAAACACCAGGAGATTTGCCAGGAGCAGAAGAGATTCTGTAAACAATATTTGTAGATATGACCAAGATATTTGATACTGTGAGTTTTGAGGGCTTATGAAATATTGTATCAAAATTGTGTTGCCCGGAAGAGTTCATCAGCATTGTATGTCAATTTCATGATGGCATGCTAGCCCAGGTTTAGATAATAGAGAATGCTCTTATACCTTCACAGTCACCAATGGAATGAAACAAGGCTGTGTACTTGCTCCTATGCTTTTTTAGCATGATGTTTTCAGTCATGTTGTCAAATATTTTCAATGGAGATGAACACAACATCAAGGTCAGCTACGGCACTGGTGGTAAATTCTTCAATTTGTGTATGTATGTTGATATGTGTATGTATATATGTATGCATATGTATATGTGAGTGTATATACATATATGTAATAACTATCAATAGTCACCATTTATCCTTTGACATTGTTAGAGGGGAAAGGGAGAAATAAAGACAAAGATTAAAAAAAAAAACGTATCAACTTAAAGAAAAATATTAGTCAATGGCAGGCCCCAAATGAATTATTTGGATTCTTTTTTTCTTTCTTTCTTCTTTTTCCTTCCTTATTTGGGGGGAGGGAATGTGGATGATGAGTGTGACCAAATTTGTCTATAAATTAATGAAACAATTATTTTTTCTAAAATCATTAGTGCAGAAAATTTTAATCTCTCTTATTTTGATGCTACTTCTTCTCTGCAGCATCAGAAATTTCTCCATAATAGCTTTTGGAATTAAAGTCATATTGAAAACATTTCATTTTCACTTTACTGCATTTGTAATTGGCAAAGGAGATGCTTTAAAAAGTTATTATTGGCAAAATGATTTGGGAATGTGTCTAGTAGTAATTATTCAGCATCTTTGTTCTTTGGCTCTGTTCTTTGTCTTAACATGCTTTAAAAGAGTTGCATTTCCACAGTTAGGAAAATAAATGTAGTCCAATAGTTTCTACTTATATTACTGGGTGTCAGATGAATAAATCACACTTTATTGCTTTAAAGATTTATTCCTAGAATTTTTTCCCCCTTAGTTTGCTATCATAGTAGCCTCAACACTTGAAAAGTAAAATTAGGCACTTTCATCAGTTCACAGACAAAACAATATATTTCTCTGCTTTCTGTAGTAATTCACAAAATAATTCATAGTGGTAATATTTTGTAATGAAATTTCAGATAAGAACAAACCACATTTTCCCTACTGCAAAAGATAAATTACATTTTTAAATACCCATTATGGTATAGTAATTTTTATTAGCTCATTTCCTCATTAATACAACTAGCACAAAGCCTTTCATATAGTTGGTGAAAAAGAAATATTTATTAAATTGAATTAATATTTTTATGTTTTATATGATCAATAAAAGGCATATGTGGACACACAGACATATGAAAACATACATGAGTATATATACATGCACATATATATACATAAATATATACATACATGTGTATATGGTAGCATTTTGGGACATCCCTTATCAAAATCTTATTTGTTTTTCTCTTTGGAGAACTCTTTTACTGTTGCAAATTTCTTTCTTTTTGTTTTATTCCATAAATAGTATTTTATTTTTTCTAATTACATGTAAAGATAGTTTTAAAAAGTACTTTTTATAAGATTTTGAATTCCAAATTTTTCTCTCTCCTTCCCCTAAACAGGAAGCAATCTGATATTGGTTATATATGTGCAATCATGTTAAACATATTTCCCCATTAGTCATGTTGTGAAAGAAGAATCAACACAAAAGGGAAAAAATATGAGAAATTAAAAAAAATAAAGTTAAACTAGTATGCTTTGATCTGCAGTCAAACTCCATTAATTCTTTCTCTGGATGTGGAGAGCATTTTCCATCATGAATATTTTGGAATGGTCTTGGATCATTGTATTGTTGAGAGCTAAGTTTATCATAATTGGCCATTAAAAGTGTTGCTTTTACTGTGTACAATGTTCTCCTGGTTCTGCTTACTTCACTCAGCATCAGTTCATTGTAAGTCTTTTCAGGTTTTCCTGAAATCTGCCTGCTCATTATTCCTCATAGTAAAATAGTATTCCATTACATTCATATATCACAATTTGTCCAACCATTCCCCAATTGATGGGTCTCCCCTCAATTTCCAATTCTTTGCCACCACAAACATATATACATATATATGTATATAAATATATATGTGTACTGTTGCAAATTTCAATGTGACTTTGCCTTAGCAGCAAAATAACCAAAGGAAACTCCAGTTTTGAAAATTCTTCCTAGCAATATAGGTCATGAGTCATCAATGTCAGATTAGATATAATCCTAGTTAGTTACCTGAAGAACAAAGAAATTAAGTGACTTTTCCAAAGTCAGTCATCCAAGAAGTTTCAGAGACAAGATTTGAAGCCCTGTCTTCCCATCTCTGGGCCCAGCACTCTCAGGCTATGCATCAAAGAATTGTTTAGAATGTATTTTTTTAATTCTTGAACTTAGGGCATTATGCATTAAAAAAATATTTCACCTTAACCACTGTGTGCTATATGGCACTTTCTAGTCTCCATTGTCTAAATGGAGGCACTTTGTTTTGTTTGATTTGGGACTGCAGAATTTGACCTCATGTCCTTGAATAGTTGGCTTAATAAATTGTCAACTTTCAGACAGAGTCAACATGGAGGAGTAAAAGCAGGAACTTTCTTTTGCTCACATCCCAACCACCTCAAATACCTGTAAAAAATGACATTAAATAGATTTTAGTGTTATAGAACCCACAAAGTGACAGAGTGAAACACATCTGACAGTCTGGTTAGCTGACAGGAAGGGCTTATTGTACCAGACTGGGAGTGGAGTGCAATCCTGCGTGGGCCCTGCCAACACGGACCTGCACCCCTGAAGGGCCAGAGCAGACTTCAGGGGACTGAATGACTAGCAGCTGTGGTGGTTTCCAGAATTCTCTACCCATAAACACCAAAGAGAAAGTAAAAGGTCAGTGGGGGAAACTCTGTTGAACCTGGGTGAGAGAAGAACTTGGTCAGGTTCCTGAAGCAGAGGTCGCTGTGGTGGCTGGTTGCATGGCACCAGGCCCACAGATTGTGGGGGGACCAAGTGACCAACCAGAGGGCAATTGCAGGAATCTCTTTGCTGGTACTGAGGCAGGATTCTCTTGCTTTGTTCTGCTTGTATCTGGGTCACAGTTTTTGGTGGTGGTCCTGGGGTCAGGAGCGCTGGCATGGCATATCTTTTTGAGTCTGTGGAGTGGGTCTTCCTCACAGTCCTGAGGCAGGTGCCTAGAAGAAGCTCTGACAACAGCTACCCAAAACCACAGCAATTTGGGACCCAGCACTCTCCAATCTGGAAGCAGAGTTCTACCATGGCAAAGAGCTAAAAGTCAAGTAATTGGCTGGCAAGATGAGCAAACACAGAAAGAGAAATCAGGTCATAGGAACACTTTTTGCTTACAAAGATGATCAAAACATAGAACCAGAAGAAGAACTCAAAGTCAAAACTCCTGCTTCAAAAGCCCGCAAGAAAAATATTAACTAGTCTCAGGCCATGGATGTGCTCAGGAAGGATTTTTAAAATCAAGTAAGAGAAGTAGAGGAAAAATTGGCAAGAGAAATGAGAATGATACAAGAAAATCCTGGAAAATGAGTCAACAGCCGGCTAAAGGAGACCTAAAAGAATACTAAAGAAATTGTCAGCTTTCTTATTTAATGTAATTCAACTCAACAAATAATTTATTAAGTTCTTTCTGTGTGGAGGTCACTGTACAGGATGCTATTTCATTAACAATATTAATTTTATTAAAATGGTTCATGATGATCAAGAAAAGTATAAGAAAATTCAGAAAATGTCTAGTCCAACCCTGAACCCTAACCCCTTCAATCATCTTGTAGGATAAAAAAAAAATTTGAAGCCCAATAATGTCAAGTGACTTATTCAAAATTACATATTTAATAAATGACAGAGTCAGAATTCAAGATAAGGTCCCATTTCCAAGTTGATTTTGTTCACGTATAACATTTTAACTCTGCCACACCAGGCTGCCTGTCCCATGCTGTGCTCCTGTCTCACACCATGATGCAGAGTTTTTGAAATTACAGTTTTTGAATTTAAAATTTGCTGGGAATATATACTATGTGTATACATATACACACATGTACACACATATATCTATAGTTTGTGTGCATATATATTCATGTAGGTGTACATGCACATATACATGTGTGCATATGTGTGTGAGCACACATATACACACTTATATACAGACATATAAGTATACACATATACAAATATATACACATACATACATACACAATTTTCCTGGCCCCCTTTTCAAATGTGGTTATGTTTATATGTATGTATATACATATGTGAACGTGTGAACATGCATGTACACGCCTGTAAACACACCCACATACAACAGAAATGTATGCGTATATACATACATGCTGGTATATACATCCATGTATGAATATACATGCATGTGTGTGTATGACAGTTTGAGAACAGAACCAGAGAAGATGCAACATGAGCAGAACTTTTAATGAAGTTAGGTTTCTAAAAGGTAGAGTCAAGGAAAGAGAAGCTTTGCAAAGTTATGCAGGTGGGAACATTTACTACTTTTCCCTCAAACAGAGTTCTTACACGTGTTGTCACCTGAAATACAATCTGCTTCCTCTACATTCTCATCTCTTTGTGCATGTACTCTCTTCAGGTGAGGGGCAAAAATGGCCTTAATTCTACTAGTCCCTCTTCTTAGGGATGTATATCATTGTTGAATTGTGAGAAACCCTTGAGTTCATCTATAGTCCAGGAGATCTTCACTTTTTCTGAGTCTCGGATCCTGTGAGCAGTTTGTTGAAATCTATGGACCCCTTTTCAGATTTTAAATGCATTAAATAAAATACAGAATATTTAAAAGGAAATCAATTAAATTGAAATATTACTCTCAAAATATTATCTACAAATTTCATAGACTGTAGCTTCTTTCTTCCACAAATCCTCTGCCCCCATTCCAGTCCACCCTTCACTTAGTCACAATTATTTTCTTAAGTGCAGATCTGACCATGTCACCCCTTACTCAATAAACTCAAGGGGTTCTTTATTGCTTTTAGGATCAAATTTAAAATCTTCTATTTGGATTTTAAAGTCCATCATAACCTGCCCTCCACCACCACCTTTCCAGTATTATACCTTACACACCCTCCCCAGATCTCCCCCCTCCCCCAAATAGATACCCTGTGCTCCAGTAATGTTGTTCTTGTTCCTCACACATGACAATTCATCTCTAAACTCCGTGCATTTTCTTTGGCTGTTAGCCATGCATGAATGCTTGCACTCATCATCTCCATCTCCTGGCTTCCTTCAAAAAGCAGCCAAAATCCTATTTTCTTTCCCAATCTCCCTTAATTCTAGTACCTTTCCTCTTTTGATTATTCCCAATGTTGTCTATATATAGCTTATTCATACATTGCTCTTTGAATATTGTTTTCCCCATTAGACTGTGAGCTCCTTGAGATCAAGGACTATGTTTTGCCTCCTTTTTGTATCCCTAACACTTGACAAAACATCTTATGCCCTTAATAAATGTTTATTGATTAAACTGAAGTCCCACGTGGCTAAGTGACCTACTCAACATTTCAGGCACAGTTAATGTCAAAGCAAAGACTAGAACCTAGATATTGTGCCTTCTAGATGATTATTACTTGTTTCCTCTCACCATGATTCCTGCCTTGAAGCTATAAATGTTCATAAATAATGGACTGCTCTCCTTTCAGCCCTTGAAATTTAGTTTTTTTCTACCTGTTACAGCTACACTTATCAGTATAAATAACATATATGTGCACACCCCCTCAGACACTATGCCTTTATTTTAATACCCCATAGGCTTATATTTATTATTTTGACTCCTGTTAATTCAGACTTTAAAGGTTATGCTGGAACCAGAGAGATTTTTCTGGAATTGTGTTTTTTTATTCACACACACACTATTCAGTCATATAACTTGAATTTTTTCAGACAGTTGATTTGAAAAGCAACCACCTGACCTGAATTTCTTATCCTAAAAGGAATTTAAACTCTATTTCCATAGTCTCTGTTGTGTTTAAGATTGAATTGCCTTCTCAATAAAGGCCTGAGAATGTCTTCTGAACTTGAACAGAAGGCAAGCAGTAGAGAAGGAAAATAAGCCATTGTGCTTTTTAAAGACATAAATGTTTGCTTTTGGATTTAAAACAAACAATAGCACTTCAGTCAAGCCAACACTTGCCTCCAGGGGCAAGCTACAGCACTTTAGCAACCCCAGAACCATAGACCCTTAGATTGGCCATGGCCTGGGGAGCTAGTCATTGGCTGCTGTTCCAGCCAGAAGAGTATAAAAAGCTTCCTGCCTGAGACAGGCTTTATTTCACTGTCAAAGGCCCTTTGTCTCTGGTGGATTGGGTCTTTTCCTGCTGGCCTTAATAAGATGCTGGCTTTAACACACTTGCCTTATCTTGTCCTTCAATTCCTGAATATTCCCTGGGCTCTGCCTGTTTTCCTGGCTTTTAACACCATCTCCTTGGTCTTGACATCCAAGCTTTTCAATAGTTCCCAGGTTCAGACAATTCCCTTGACTTCTTCTTAAGGTCTATGCCCAATCTTTGTGTCAGCTGTCCTGACCCTGATTTATAGTTGTCTACACAATTCACAATTTCCTTGCATTCACTGTGATACAGAGAAAGAGGGGGAAACTGTGGCCCCAGACATAGATAATGCTACAATCTAAAAATTAGGGCTTAATTTATGGCACTTATTAAAATATACATTCCAATTGCTTCCTGTTTGGGAAGAGATCATGGATATATAAATGTCTTAGTGATTGCTCAGGCTGCCATTGTCTAAAGACCAGGTGTGTCACATTTCACTCTTTGCTATGATTCTGTGTTACCCTTAAGAAGAGTCTCTCTGCCATTGGCTCAAATTCCCCACTGGCGGTTTTTCCCAATTTTAGAGGGACCACAAACACCCCAGTCCCATTGTCAAATTCTTTGCTGAAATTAATTGATCAATAAGGCTTTGTTAATATTCTAGGCACTGGGTAAACTCTTATCTTCTAGTCTAGTGATGCTGTATTAAAAGGAAATACAATTAGTCTGACCCTAGCATGACCTTTCTCTTCTTTTTGGACTTATCTTGATCCTTTATGTTCAATGCTTTGATAGATATTCCTTAACCTTCTACTTTGTTATATGTTCTAGAACTTTGTTAGGGAGCAGTCAAATTTCCTGCTCTATAGTTGAAAGATGCCAATTTCTTCCTTTTCTGAAAAATGAGGACTTTACTTTTCCTTCTCCAGTATTTCAGTATTCATTCTCCACAATCTTTCAAAGATCAAGTACGATTTTTCAGCAATCACACTTATGTGCTCTTTTTAACATGTTTAGATGAAATGCATCTAGGACAAGTAAGGACTGATTTTGGTAAGGGATCTTAGATGTGATCATATCTCCTTTCTTACATTGAGTGTGTTATATTCATGTTATCCATTTTCCCTTTATCATCCTGATATTCTCCTTGAACAAAGAAAGTTGATAGATCTGCTTTCTCTATGATATCAATTTTAATTATCCTATTCAGCTGACATTAATTCTTTCTCTGAATATATATTTATTTATAAGTATGTATCTATGTGTATGCATATATATATATATATATATATATATATACATAGATAAATACATACACAATACAGACATAAAAGATACACAAAGGTGGCACAGTGGATAGAGTCAGGAAGACCAGAGTTCAAATCCAACGTCAGGCACTTACCAGATGTATTCTTCTGGACAAGTCACTCACTTTCTGTCTACTTTCATTTAGAAGATGGAGATGATAATATCCATGATAATAACCTCCCCAGGGTTTTTGTAAGGATCGAATGAGACAATTGTAAAACACTTAGTTCATTGCCAAGAACATAGTAAGTATTAAAACATGTTAGCTATTATTATTGTTAAATACTAATTTAGATTGGTTAATTGAGGTTTTAATGAATTCAAAACTCTTTTTTTTTCAACAACCCTTTTGTGGGGGCAAGTGGTGTAATTTTGGTTTTACAGATGAGGAAATTGAGTTTCTGATAGGCAAAATTGCTTACACAAAAACCCAATGGTAGTGTTAGTGGCAAAGCTAAAGAATTCCTGTTCAGTTCCTAGTTGACCTGAATGACCTTCAAGATCACTCCCATATTTAAGATGTTGTAACTCCTGAGAAATTAACTCCATAGACAAGGGGAAACCTAAGGAAAATATGCTTGGTCCAAAGGGATCTCCATCTAGTTTTTGTAAAGATGTCTTCTGATTGTGTTCTTGCAAAATTCTTTTAAAAATTAAGCAATCCTTTCTCTTTGTTATGATTTATAGTCTAGTCTAGAACTTTCCTAGGTCAGAGCTCTAAGCATAGATGAGTCAAATCGCTGTACATCCAACCACATTCATTAAGACAAAGAAAATTAAAACATGAAAATAAAGTAATTTCTTTTAACTAGAGATTTTAACTGCAGACATTATGCCTTGTTTCACCTCTGCTGTAACTTCTGGCTTGCCCTGTGTATGTTTTCTTAAATGTTAAGTTTTCTTCTCTGTAATTGAGTTAGGTATAGCAAAAGAGTGTTTACCGAATTTAGTGAGAACAGGAAGAACTTCTGCTAGGCAAGAAATGTGATAGTTAATGTCAAGCCCCCTCAGATTCTGGCTAAAGGCATTTAAGTCATATGATAGATTGAGTGTAGCTAAGGTAGCTGTGTTTTGATCACTGTAGTTGCTTTTTTTTCCCTCCAAATGCTTCACCTACTTCCTTTTCAGCACTAATGTTTATACCATCCTTGTGTACTGAAACTGGCTAGACCAAATGTGGTGTTATAGAAAGAGTAGTGACTTGGAAGACAGAAGTTTGAATTTCAGTTCTCCTACCTGGGTGACCTTGAAAAAGGCTCATTCAGTTGGGATCTTATCTGTTTTTCTGTTGGTTTTATTTTTTTTTAAGTGTTTGGACTAGACAACTTCTGAAGCTTCTGTAACTTTAAATCTATGATTCCATGATAGGAAGAAGTGAAAAATTCTATGAATTGCAAGTTATATTGTCATAGCTGGCAACAAGATAGGCATCTTTATAGGAGGTAGGGAGAATAGAAACTAGAAATAAATAATGACTTCATGTTGACTCTTTCCATGTGAAAATAATTATCCCTTTGGGACCAAAGGAAGGTCACTTCAGATCTAATTCACTTGTAGCCCTAGCAGAGCTGAAACTCATGGAGCCCCATACACTGGGATTAGATTTGGGGTTTATATAGAATCAAATAACTTTTTTTTTGAAGCAGAACCTTATAGCTAATCTACTCTATTTCTTTTAGTTTGCAGATAAAGATACTTTGTCCAGAACAAGTTAAGTGAATTGCCTACAGTAAAAACAGCTTCAAAGGATCTGGCACTAGAACCCAATTTTTCCAACATCTGATCAAAGGTGCTTTTCAGAAAGATAGATGATTTATGTTGTTTGTTAATTGTTCTGATTTAAATAATAGGAATTTATAGAGTGCTTTAAAGGTTGAAAACACTTACATACATTATCTCATTGTATCTTCTCAGCAACCATTTGAGGAAGTTGTTGTTATTAACCTTATTTTACAAATTTGATAAATGAGGTCCAAAGGATTTGAATGATTTGTCCAGGGCCCACAGTAAGTGTCACAGAATTTGACTGAATGTCCTTGTGACCCCAGGTCTAACACACTATCCCACTTGCCTCATTTTTTTACCTTATTACTTTTCCTAACATTAAAGGCAAATAACATATGGGACAGGGCAAGAGATGATGTGGAATTAAACCTAAACATAAATATTACTTAAGTCATGAATTCTTTTGTGGAAGAGAATATGCTTTCATTCAAAAAGTAGTAATTTCTTTGTGCTTCTTATAGATAATGCAAAATTTGTTTCAATTCAACAAGCATTTATTAAACAGTAACTATGTCCTCTAGGAGTGTGTGTGTGTGTGTGTGTGTGTGTGTGTGCGTGTGTGTGTATTCTCATTCTCATAGATATTTCCTTTGGTGATACATCCTAGAATCCTAGAATCATTAACTTAGAACTAGAAGAAACATTAGAGGGTTTAGAACAAGCAGATTCCCTTCTTTTTACAGATGAGGAAACTGAGACAGTACAACAGTGAACACAAGCAGTGTACAATTGTTATTGGGAATATAAACAGCATATTTATTTATTTATTTTTTAAAGCAATCAGGGTTAAGTAACTTGCTCAAGGTTACATGGCCAGTTATTTCTGGGTGTGGTGCTGAGTGTCTGAGCCCGGGATTTGATCCAGGTCATCCCGACACTGGAGTCGGTGCTCTTACTCGCTGAGCCACCTGGCTGCCCCTAAGCAATTGGGGTTAAGTAACTTGCTCAAGGCTACAACGGCCAGGTGTTTCTGGCTGGGTGCTAAGTGTCCGAGCCTGGGATTCGATCTCCAGGTCTTTTCAACACTGGAGCCGGTGCTCTTACTCGCTGTGCTACCTGGCCGCTCCAATAAACAGCATATTTAACCATGTCCTCAGGAGCTAATATTCTGCTGGAGGAAAAAAATACAGGGAGAGAGGGAGAGGGACAGAGAATGGGAGAGAGGGAGAAGAGGAGTTGAGTTAGGGGAGAGCACTAATGATGAGGAAAGTACCTGTAAAAGAAGGGATATGAGATGTCTCACAGTCCATGAAGGGTTCCAAGACACAGAGGTGAGGGGGGAACCATTCCATACAATTAATACAGAAGCAATTTACTGAAGATCACAAAACTTGTCAAAACTTAAGGGGAATTAGGGTGCAGGACTTTGATTTGTGTATAATTGCACAACCACATTAGCAATTATTACTTCAGAAGTGATATGACTACACAGTATCATAAATGTCCCCTTTTCCCTGATTTAATTCCATCCCATGGGAGGCAAAGGCTCAGAGGTTATTTTAATATCACTCACTCAGGAGCTTCTATGGTTTATGAAGTAAGAACAAGCAATGGAGCATATTGAGTGTGATATTTAAATAAGTTGTTAGAAAGTTCAAACACTAATTTTAACCGTGGAAATGTACACATACTCTTGAACTTGATTCCACACATTCAGCCCAAAGAAGCACTTGATTCTGACATTTCAGATGACCTTCATTGTAATTCTCAGTTACTGATTTCTTTTTTGACCAATGTATATATTTTTCAAGGCTCCTACAAAAAGTTTGAACAATAAGTCAGCAAATTAATGATGTGTTATCACCAGGTACCAGGAGCCAGGTGTGGGTTTTTAGCAGAAAGGGCTAGATTAATGTCATTTCACCCACAAGGAGTTCAGAATCAATTTCAATGCTAATCAGTGGTTGAAAGAATAGATTAGTTGTGCAATAAAGCTATTAACCTTTCAAGCACCACCTCTGTATGAGGCTCCCTGCTGAGGCACAGGAGGATGGAGGCATTGGCAGAGTGTAACAGAAACACCAACTGATGAGCACTAGACTGTTCTGGAATGGATCAAGTAAAGTCCAAAAATCCCCACTGCATGTCCAGGTTCCAATATTTAGAGGTCAATTCCAGTGATTGTAGCCACCTCTCCCCAACTTGATTATCTCATTTTAATTCTTCAACACAGTATGGTAAAGTAGAAAAGAAGTTATCCTCCAAGCCAGGACGAATTGATTGATTCTGACACATACTGGCTGTATGAACCTGAGTAAGGCTCAATCTCTCAGTGATAGAAAACTTTTTTTGTCTTGACTTTCTTAAATATTTTATTTTTTTCCAACTACTTGTCAAAATTTTTAACATTCTTTTTTTTTCTTTTTAAATTTTGAGTTCTAAATTCCCTCCCTCTGTCTCTTCCTTGCCCCCTCATTAAGAAGGCAAGTCATTTGATATAGATTACACATGTGCAGGCATGCAAAGCTCATTTCCATATTATTCATGTTGTGAAAGAAATCATGGACCAAAAAACAACAACAGGGGCAGCTAGGTGGCATAGTGAATAGAGCAACTGGCTTTGGAGTCAGGAGGACCTGAGTTCAAATTTGGCCTCAGACACTTAACATAAAAATTGGTTGTGTGACCTTGGGCAAGTCACTTAACTCCAATTGCCTCCAAAATACAACAAAAAAAGAAAATTTAAAAAGTATGCTTTTATCCACATTCAGACCACATCAGTCTCCTCCCCGTGTTCAGCATCCCCCCCCCCGCAGAAATGGATAGAATTTTTTATTATAAGTCTTTCAGACTTGTCTTGTATCATTGTATTTCTGAGAATAGCAGCCATTCACAGATGATCATTGTATAATATTGCTGTCAACTGTGTACAAAGTACTCCTGGTTCTTTTCACTTTGCTTCAATTCATGTAAGTCTTTCCCAGTTTTGCTGAAACCATTCTGATCATCATATAGCAACAATAGTATTCCATTATAATCATATCCTACAACCATCTCTCAGTTGATGCACATTCTCTCAATTTCCAAATCTTTGCCACTAAAAAAAGCTGTTATAAATATTTTAGAACAAATCTGTCCATTTTTCTTTTTATGAAATCTCTTTGGGATGCAAACCTAGTAGTGTTATTTTTATAACCTTTTGGTTATAGTTTCAAATTACTCTCCAGAATGTTTGGAAAAGTTCACAACTCTGCCAACAGTGCATTAGTGTCCCAATTTTCTCACATCCCCTCCAACATTTGTCATTTTCCTTTTCTGTCATATTAGCCAGTCTGATACGTATGAGGTAGTACCTCAGAGTTATTTTAATTAACATTTTTCTAGTGAATACTGATTTAGAGCATTTTTTCTTATGGCCATAGAACAATAGCTGTGATAATGGACATCCTTGCTTTGCCCCTGAGAATTTAAGATTTCTTTTGAACCATTAAATGGAATCACAGAATCTCAGAGTTCTAAGGGAACCGAAGGAGAAGACACATCAGTTTTTTTTACCTCAGTTTCTTTACCTAAGAAATGATACAGTTGACTAAATGACCATCAAGCCTAACAGAGTCTATTGTACCGGCATCATATTTCTGATAGTGATCCTTATGATGATATGCAACTTCCAGTGAAAGGAACCTGATTGTCTCTTGGGGCAGGTCATTCTTCTTTTGGACACTGGCAATTTCAGGAAGGTTTCCCTTTTATAAAGCCTAAATAACCTTTGCAATCTTATAGTCACATAGGTAGTCGGATACTATCATTTTACAGATAAAAAAGAGAAGTTAGAAAATTTGGAACTTTATTAAAGATGTCTTTGAATTGTATATGTAGTGTAAGAAGGAACCTTTGAGACCATCAAGTCAATCAGTTTGTAAAAATGTATTAAGCACCTATTCTGTGCGAGGAATTTTACTAGGGCTAAGGGATACAAAAATAGTTGCTGACCTTAAGCCCTCAAGAAATTCACAATCTAATGGGGGATACATGGAGCAAACAAATATGTACAAACAAGCTGTATACAGGATAAACAGGATATTATTGAGTGGGAGGGTACTAGAGTTAATTTAGTCTAGGCAAGACTTCCTGTAGAAGATGGGATTTTAGTTGGCACTTAACGGAAACAAGAGAAGCCAAGTGTCAAAAGGGAGGAGGAAGAGCATTCCAGACATGAGGGCCAGGAAGAAAAAAATAAAATATTTGGATCTAAGACATGGCTTCATTTGTGCAATAGCAAGGAGGCTAATTAATAAAAGGGTACTATTCATGATGGCGAGTAAGATGTGAAAAATATTCAAAAGGTAAGAGAGGGCCATGTTATGGAAGGCTTTGAATATGTTATAGGCAGTCATTGGAGTTTATTGAACAGGGTGATAACATGGCCAAACCTGCCCTTTAGTTATTTCACTTTGATTGGAGGATGGATTGGAGTGGAAAGAGATTTGGGGCAGGCAGACCCATGAGAAAACTATTGAAATATTTCATGCATGAGGAGATGAGAGCCATGAGGCAGAGTTGTGGTAGAGTCAGAGAAGATAAAGGAACATATTTAAGATAAGTCACAAAGAAATGTTGGCAAAATCTATAGATCTCGGGGAAAAAAATGGACATAGGTTATGAAAGATAGTGATGAAAGGAGGCTGCCACTTAGGTTGTGAGGGAAGATTTTAGTGGGGAGGTTTTAGGAGAAAATAATAGACTTTAAAATAAATAAATAAATGAACTTTAAAAGAAATAAAATAAGGAAACTTTAAAATAAAAAATTAAACTTTAAACTTGAGTTTAAGATGTCTACTTTGACATTGACATAGATTTTGAAATATCTGAAAGGTACTTGGAGATGCAAGATAGTCAGTATAGAGGATATACCAGAATAGGTAGATATGAGAATCTTTAGTATAGAAGTTCTAATTAAATCCATGGGAGCTTATGATAAAATGTGAGGTAATATCTGGTAAATCTGAGGTAAATAAATCTGAAAAGAGATAGAAAGAGGGGGTGCCACCAGAGGTTTAAGTTGAGATGAAAAAGTTTGAAGAGTTCAAGTATACATTCATAGATGTATCCTAGTAGATGGTTTTCTTCAAGTTTGTGTTGATTCATTACTGACTATCGCAGTTAGGTCTAATGATTCGACCACTTCTAAACCCATATAACTACCATTATTGCAATTTTTAACATCTTGACCCCACATGTATCTTGAGAGACTCCTGACTTCCTTAGATTAATGTGATGTCTTCCTAAATGAAAGTGTCAAAGGTCTGCCAAAAACTTTTCGTATTCAAATTTTCTAATTTACATTATAAGTACCCCCTCTGTGTAAATTTTATTTTAAAAAAAAAGAATTCTTGATTTGGAGTTAAAGGAACTGTGTTGAAATCTCAACACTTTTTCTTTCTACTTCCCTCACTTTAGGCAATCAATCACTCACTCAGCAATCTAAGACTTACTTTCATTATTTATGGTTGGACAAAGCAGTTGTATTTGAATAGTTAAGGTCTCTTCCAACTAAGTCTTTGATCCTATTATCCTTTATTTTGTCTCTTATTATAAGGTCAAGGGTGATGTCTTTACCTCAAAGCCTCCCTTTGCCTTCATCCATCCTCCTTATTTTTGTTTCACTCTCAGAAGTGACTTGAACAGTCAAAAATGTAAATAGCATCAGAAGTAGGATTTAAATCCACAT